>NW_010381593.1:0-422 GCF_000414095.1 Morus notabilis
TAAATAAATTGTATTATTTAAAGTCTGAAATTTTCTCAGTCATTACACTAAAACTATTACAAAATATATCACAATAATATCATTTAAGTTTTGTATTTTGGCCAAAATTTTACTTGTACTTTTGTGTATTCAATTTAGTGTTTTAGATTTTATAAGACGTTTTGTGGTTTTTAATGTATATATTTGTGATCTTTGCAAGAGTACTCAAAACGGGCCGAACCTAATGGGCTGACACGGGCCCAACACAGTAAGAAGTAAGGAGAATGAGTGAAATAGTGCGGTTTAGTAAATTGAAAAATTGCAGCGTCACTTTTTATGTTATTTTTTATTACTTTTTGTATTTAATATTTGATATGTAGTTTTTACTAATATGATATATTTTTATTTAAATAGAAAGTGAGATAATGGAAAATACGTTCCAA
>NW_010381594.1:0-422 GCF_000414095.1 Morus notabilis
TTTTTTTTCCCCCTTTTTTTTTTTTTTTTTTTTTTTTTTTTTTTTTTTGTGCGTGCGTGGCTGGGGCATAAAATATGATTCATTTAAGTTATGTATGATTCAGACCTCAACATGAGGCTTGGGGGACAAGCAAAGTTTCTATTTTGGATTACAAACTTTATAATTAAGCTAGTTTTATGGCGTATGGACCCTCGCGTTGGTGTCCGAAATGACACGCCACCATTAATTAATAGGCTTTCATGGCTTCAACTATATATACAGTACACACCTCAGCCCCTAAACAGGGAAATACCTTATTTTCTCTGCCGACAAAAGGGAATAATTTCTGTTTTTTAACACTACCATTAGGAGTAATACTTATGATCTTTCTCTCTGTTTGTTTGTTTGTTTGTTTGTTTTTTTTTTTTTTTTTTTTTTTTTTT
>NW_010381595.1:0-422 GCF_000414095.1 Morus notabilis
ACTCTTTCTGGAATGTCAAACTTCAAAGGAACTGATGGAGACCTATTGATCAAGTAGGATGTGGTCTGCATAGCTGCTCCCCAGAAAGGATTTGGCAGCTTTGATGATCTTAGCACGCATCTGACTCCTTCTATAATGGTACAATTCATCTATTCTACTACACCATTATGCTGAGGAGTACCAGGTACCGTCTTTTCATGCCGGATCACATGTTTAGAGCAGTAATCTCTAAACTCATAGGAAGTGTATTCGCCTTCATTGTATGATCGAAGACATTTCAGATGCTTCCACGTTTCTCTTCCTACCATAGCATGGAATTGTTGAGAAAATCTAAAAACCTATCTTTTCATGCCGGATCGCACGTTTCTCTTCCTAACTAGTATTGTACGACACGTCCCGACACAAAACTGTTAAAAGAACAA
>NW_010381596.1:0-422 GCF_000414095.1 Morus notabilis
TTATTCCTCTTGTTTCGTCTGCCACTACAAGTCAGGAAGCATGGAATCGCTTGGACCGTCTCAATGCTAAGTGCTCAACTTCTCACATTATTCATCTAAAGGACAAACTATCAATGACCACTCGAGGTTCCTTATCAGTAATTGATTTTCTTGTGTCTATCAAGCAGATTGCATATAAGCTAACTGCTCTTGGTGATCCCCTGAGCGACGCTGACTTGCTTGTCTACACAACTCGTGGGCTTGGACCAGCTTACAAAGAACTGATCACGGTTATGCGGACTCAAGACTCCGTTTGAAGAGCCCTTTGATAAAATAATTTATCATGAAACCTTTCTACTCCATAATGACAAACACTTCTCTGAATCCACCCCACCCACTGTTCACATTGCCAAACACTCACCTCATTTTCGCCAACCGAAACA
>NW_010381597.1:0-422 GCF_000414095.1 Morus notabilis
AACTTTGAATATAATATCAAAACTGCCATTAGGGGCAGTCAAGTAACTTATGACTTGAATGGTACACCATTTATAGCGAAAAAACATGCAAGCTTTATAACAGACTTCACACCAATAAAAATTAGTTTCTTATTCATTTCTTCATTCTTTTAATTAGTTATAGAATTTGTTTATAGTATTACCCTATGATTTGTAAAAGCATTCTTTAATATGAGCTTATATATATTTACAAAAGAGGGGTCCATTAATATGTGTATTTATACACATATACATATTGGAATGTTTATTGAAAAGATATTGAAATTTTAAGCATAGCAAGGACCTATTATATTTTCCAAACCAAAACCTCAATTACAAAACACTCCCTAACTCATTAAAAATAAATTATCCAATATTATAATACTATTATAAAATATATATTA
>NW_010381598.1:0-422 GCF_000414095.1 Morus notabilis
AAAAAAAAAAGTAAAGTATGAGCATAAATGAGTTTTAACTTTCATGTGAGATAATGACATTACTTACTGAATGGTTTTCTTGAAAGTTAAAGTATTTTGAAAGCTATTTTTAGTTTGTTTATGGGTGAGTTTGGTAGTGCTTCTTAGCGCCCAAAATCACTCCTCTAGCCATCAGAAACTGATATGGTGTTTAGTAAAAACCATAAAAAATGATTTTTAAAGAATTTACAGTAAAAATCAGAAGTAGCTCAAAGGCAACTTTGGCCTTTAGATTGTGCGGGAATCAGCATAATACAATTAATGATTATCAACAAAGTTATATTAAATAATAAATTATTAATTACTAATTATATTATATATTAATTAATAATTGATAAATAGATATACTTAATAACTAATAAATAGATAGTAATTACTTAATT
>NW_010381599.1:0-422 GCF_000414095.1 Morus notabilis
AAAAAAAAAATATATATATATATATATATATGTAAAATTCAAACTATCAGATCAAGTAGCAGTTTTAAGATGCATACATTTTGCAATAGCTGACGTTCATGTTCTTCCTTCCTTTTCTCAATGATTGATTTCCGAGCAAGAAGCCTTTTGTGTTCTTTATCCACGATTTCTGCTAGAGAAGGTAGCACCTCCCCCAATTTTGATGATCTCTTTGCAGCAGGATATATCATGGCCCTTGCTTTATTTAAAGACTCGGCAAGAATAGTCAAGTGATCACGAAGTGTATCAGATTCAATACCCTGAAAGAGTTAAACACAAAGAAACAAGGAAAAGCTTAAGAAAGTGGAAACAACGTGTTGAAAAAGAAACAAACAAGATCCCGTAGACATATTCTTAATGACAGACAAAGGCAGAAACAAGCA
>NW_010381600.1:0-422 GCF_000414095.1 Morus notabilis
AAAAAAAATATCTTTTCTTTTATTATTCGCGTCAAAATTTTAAAATATAAACAATACCATAGAAATGTCGACCTTGCGGGTATTTTCATCTATGCGTGGTGGCTTACACACTACCTCAAAAAATATCATAATTAATTATTCACATGCATAACGTTTCTCTTTTAAGCATTTTATATTATTTACATGCTTGACCTTTTTTAGACATTTTAATCTCTTTATTTTATTAATTTAATTTTTTAATTTTAAATTTTTACGGTTAAAATTTTTTAAAAAATATCACATTTAAATTTTTTTATTATAATTAAAAAATTTTAAAAATATAATATTTTAAATTAAATTAAAATTTTAAACCAACAAAACGAATGAAATTTTAGACCCGTTCACTTCGCTGATTCGAGTTTGTAATTCGAGTTGAGATGTGA
>NW_010381601.1:0-422 GCF_000414095.1 Morus notabilis
TTTTTACTATAACAAAAAAGTTAGATATAACTGTTTCTGAAAATTTTTTATTGTAACAAAACTCTAATCAGTGAAATGAACGGGGTCTTGTTATTTGAAGGTAGCTCAAAGGAGACAAGTCTTATTCCGGAGGGGGCAGAGCGCTTTCTCTTCGAATTTTAGCGTTGCCAAGTGATTAATGTTCAACCCACTCTGCCGCAAAAAGTGCAATCATGATGTCTGGTCTGGCCCGCCTCTTGAATATCTTGTGGACGTTTGGTTCATAGATTTAGAACTATTTTCGTGTATTTTTTATGAGAAAAAATACTATAGCGAACTACGAACTATGATTCAAACTATGACATGAATCCTCATACAAAACATATTAAGGGCCCGTTTAGTTTGTTGATTCGAGTTTTTAATTTGAATTGAGATGTGACTTT
>NW_010381602.1:0-422 GCF_000414095.1 Morus notabilis
AAAAAAAAAGAGTTTGGAGCTTTATGTGATACAGATATTGATGGAATGCTGTCAATCTTGGAAGTTCTGGGCTGTAATAAGTCCAATTGAATTTTGCAATATAATAGCAACTCACCCTTGAAACCGGCTTGAAGTAGAATTGGGATATAAGAGCTTATAACTCCGTTAATTGTCTTATTCCATGTGGGAATTTCCAATCCCCTACGAGACGTGGGTTAAATCAGCGGCGGTCCACATTATCAACACTCGTCTGCAAAGAGTCCTCTCCGTTTTGGAAGACTTACTCGAGTCGACTACAAATTTTAATGCAAAAGTATGTTCTGATATATCATATCAAGATATTAGGGCCCGTCTGGTTCGCTCATTTGAATTTTTAATTTAAATTGAGATGTGATTTTATGTGAAAATTTTTTACTTTGAAA
>NW_010381603.1:0-422 GCF_000414095.1 Morus notabilis
AGGCCTTTCAAGTAAAATATGATATGATGTATAGGAATCGCTTGTTATCAGCGTTTTGTTTCACTAGTTGATCCTTAAAATTTAGATTTTTCTCCCTAGTTGGCTTTACCTAAAGATTAAATCCGAGATAATTTTTTGGTCATTGCTTGTTGAAACTGATTATCAGAATATGAGATGATTTTCTTGTCCCATACTTTCAGAAACACAAGATCAAAACTCAAACCGATACAACCAAGAAGAAGGTTAGAAAGTTTTTACATTATTTTACTTTAGGTTGATCTAGTTGCGTTTTCAACCCTCCTGCCTTTGATTATCTCCATTTCATCACAGGTAAAAAGCTTGGAGGATAGATACTTTCGTCTTCTCCATGAGATCGTAAGTATACTACTAAGTTATCGAACCTTGATTCCAATTCGTTTTAA
>NW_010381604.1:0-422 GCF_000414095.1 Morus notabilis
GAGAATTTCTAGGGATCTTTTGAATATTGCTAATCTGGTCAGTCTTTACTGAATTTAATTAGAAATTGGCGGTTCATTTTATCTCTCACACACACACACGAAATGGCCCCAAAATGGGAGGAAATTATTTTTTCTATGTTTCAACTAGAACATAAAACCAAGTATGTAATCATAACTTAAATGAATTAACCAACAGTTCATTTGAAAAGCACGATATTATATTAGATTGAGAACAAAATTATTGTTCTAGTTTTTAGAGATACTGATATATATATATATATATATATATATAATCATGTATTAGTTGGGCAAGCTGTTTGATTGAATTCACCTATCAAAGAGATCAGATTCATGAAATCTGTTAGGACTTTTGTTAGTTGGCAATTTTTGACAAAAAGTTGTAACAGTTATGGAAATTCTAT
>NW_010381605.1:0-422 GCF_000414095.1 Morus notabilis
TTTGCTAAATTACGATAAGTTTAGGGGGCAATTGTGCTAAAAACCCTTTTAAATAAAGCCCCTGTTTGTTTCATAGATTCTAATTACTGTTCAAATTTTTTGCTATAACGTATTCTCTCACAAAATTTAAATTTATGTTCAAACTTTTATGTATGACAATTTTAACGAAACATAAGGATCTAACGGTTAAAAATTATGTCATAAACTTCCTTGAACATGAGAAGTAGTACTTCCACCACACACTCAACGATCCGTTCAACACTAAAAACTAGGATTCTAAAACAGAGCACCACCAAAACCCCAATCTTTATTGAACCAACAAAACCAAGGACAAAACTTACCACTTCCCTTGAACTTAGAACTTAACACAAGAAAGATTAGTGTTATATATTTTTCTTTTCGTGTTTGCTTTGAGGATTCTT
>NW_010381606.1:0-422 GCF_000414095.1 Morus notabilis
ATATATATATATATATACACGTATATGTATACATATGTAGGATTATTATTTCCCTTATTAGTCTTACGCACGCAAGTTCAAGATGATATAACAACTTTTCTAGTCTCTATCCTTATAATAAAAAAAAAAGAGAGCGAGAGATGATGATATGGAACTCCATCAGTACATATAATAAGAGAAGAGAATGTTACAATAGTGATGGGCATGCAATTTCCACGTCACAATGAAGCAGCTAATTAATTAAGGGACACGATATATATATATATATCAAGGGACACGATCTTATATCGAGAATATCTCACTGAAGAGTCCTCCCTGTCATATCCAATAAGAATAACCTGGCTTTCTTATGAACTTATGACTCACTAATACCCCTGTTCTTGCCCTTCTAATAATTTCTTGGATTTTATTTAATTATTTTT
>NW_010381607.1:0-423 GCF_000414095.1 Morus notabilis
CACTTAGCTCTGCCTCCATGAATAAAACAATTAATGAGCGGAGCTTGGCTTCCAGACGTCGAAGAGCCTTGCTCCCGTGAAAATGAACAAACACATCCGTCGTTGTCACTTATATGCATTAATCAGCAAACAATGCTACGTATCAATGTTGGTGACCATCATGTCTCATATTTAGCTAATTTCTGTTCATTTTTACAAGATAAACTTCTTACTTTTTGTGATGAAATAGTGATACTTAGCGTGTTTTGTGGTACAAGTTCCCTAAGTGGTCTATATCAAACAAGACGAAGACAAAAACGAGAACATACAAACCTACTTATTATTTTTAAGTGTTTATGAGGATACAAAATATAAGAATCGAAAACCTATTACAGATACACACGCACACTTACACACACAAACATACACACACACACACACACA
>NW_010381608.1:0-423 GCF_000414095.1 Morus notabilis
AAAAAAAAAAAAAGAGAGAGACAAAAATGACAGGTAAAAATGTAAATAAAAAGAGAGATTTATAGTAGGAGAAGTACTTTCACTCTACCAGTAAGATAAGAATTATAAACCGTTGGATAATTTTTGAATGGTTCAGATTAAAAAGATGTACGAAATATTCTAGTATAGATTACACCTGATTAACTAAAACAAAAAACTAAACTAAAAAATCATATCCAGATCTGTGAAACCCAAAATCCGGCGAACTCTTCCACCATCTCCGGCAACTCTCGTCCTCCTCCTACGCAAAACACAACACAATCGCTTTCTGATGAATTTGATGGGTATTTCTCAGGAAAAAGAAAAACAAGCCAGAAAATAGGTCTTCCTCAACACAAAACCTACATATTCGAATTTGAAACATATACACACCAAAAAAAAAAG
>NW_010381609.1:0-423 GCF_000414095.1 Morus notabilis
TAATCGATAAAAAACAACTCGATCCTTTTTCACATTCAATGCACATTTCGCCACTCCAAACTAATAATTCGAAGAAAAGAAAAAAAAAATAAAAAAATAATTAGGAAAGAAAAGAAAATCATTATGCTGACCCAACACAAAGTATAACCGGACAAAAAAGAAACAAAAAAAAACAAAACAAAACAACGCGGTTGTGGGGCAAACCCCCAAAAAAATAGCAAAATCTTCAAAATTCACGTCGTCCTCAATCCTCATTGGCCAGTCCCATTACCTTCTTCATTAAGAATTCAGACCAAAACTGGCCCACCAAATCAGCCAACCAGCGCAAAACCCAGCCCAGACAAAACCAGCGGCAAAAATATCTGGCCCAAGTGGGGCCCATCTGTCTTCCCTTCAGAACCACAACGAGGAAAAAAAAAAAAA
>NW_010381610.1:0-423 GCF_000414095.1 Morus notabilis
ATCAGTATAGCGGAGTATCAGAAAAAATTCCACAGGTATAATACTTTTGACAGCAAGAAATGGCAAAAAAAAAAAAAAAAAGAAAAGGAGCATGATAGGGTTACAAGTGGGATTCATATGTTGTGACCCTCAGACACGCCCAGTAATTTGTAGCTGTAGTTTGGTGGTTGTGGTTGGTCTCTTTCCTTAATAATAAAATAAAATAAAATAAAAAAGTTCAATGATCTCTCTCACTTTCATTATATTTGTGTATGATTCTTCCAGGGGCCTTGTTTGCACTTAACATATAAAAATAAGAAGCAAAACATGTCATTTACCCAACATAAAATTAACGTTATAAAGGTATAGCAATATTGTTATTTTAAATTTCTTGGTCTTCCATCCCCCTAGTTTTTATTTACAATTTTAATAAATTTGTTTTTT
>NW_010381611.1:0-423 GCF_000414095.1 Morus notabilis
GGAGAGAGGCCTGACGTCGGGAATGACTCTAGAGCTTTTCATTCTAAATGCTCGGTAGACAAATCCATGGCCCGTTGCTAGCTTGTGATCAGTGCTGAGTGAAGCCGTTTTTATAACTGATAGGATTAATGCGCTATGTTTGAAGCTGCTCTATCCACTGCGCAGATAATGTGTTGATTAATATCGGATTAGTCCGCTGATTCAGCTATTTATTTGTTTTTGAAATGCGCGTCTGGCCTGCTTGTTTCCGGCAGCGGGTAGCGTTCACCCCTGAAAATCTATTTCAACTGTTAGAGCTTGATGTTGCCTGAATAGTTGTCGGTTCAAACGAGTCGCCTGTAGTGCATTTGCAATAAAGGCGGCGTAGTAGTCATGTAATGCCGAACTTAAATGCGCAGTTCCCACAAGGAGTAGTACATGAGC
>NW_010381612.1:0-423 GCF_000414095.1 Morus notabilis
GCGTCGACCAAACGCTGGAATTCTGGGGACGACTTGAAGGCCTCCAGGCGGGCATCGACGGCGCGGTTATATGTCTCGGACCTCAGGAACTCCTCTAAAACCTCCCTCTTCTTCTGCTCGAAGACGGGAGATGCAAGGTATTCCTGGATTGTCGAGGAACACCCCGCCTGGAAGCTCTTCTCCTTCTCCATAATCTCTTCCAGGGACTAGACCTTGGCCTTCTCGGCGTCCAGGCTGAAGGAGAGCTCATCCCGAGCAGTGCGCAAGGCCTTAACTTCCTCAGCTGAAGTTCTCAATGCCGTGTTCTGATCGAGCAGGGGTTCCAGCTCCACGTAGTTCTGGAGTGCAATCTCAAGAGCCTGAAGCACCCAAACAGGAAAATAAGTCCTAAGGCATTAAAACCGGGCGCTCGACCGATAAATG
>NW_010381613.1:0-423 GCF_000414095.1 Morus notabilis
TAAAAAAATTATAACATATATCGCACATATTAGACATAAGTAGGGTTCTAAAGTGATTAAAAAAAAATTGCAAAAACTTCTAACAAGTTTTTCTGTGTTTTTATTAGGTAAAAGTCCCCTACCCTCCGTTATCAAGAAATCAAAAAGGGAAGTACAAGATAATATAATTCTTGTTTTCTTTGTTAGTTTGCTTTCTTAGTTCATATTGCTAATAATTAGCTAACTTTGTACTGAAAACATGACATTGTATTCATATTCTCTTTCTTCTCTCTTTTAGAACAAAAAAACAGATCTTGAGAGTGCAAAGAGTTGGTCGGCACCGCCTCCGAGCACCTCACCAAACTCTTGGTCCTAATACTTGGTCCTTAGACTCGGCTCGACATCAACTTCTTTGTAGTGGTGACTGTGTGAACATAAATATAA
>NW_010381614.1:0-424 GCF_000414095.1 Morus notabilis
AACATTATTATATACCCTTTCCAAAAAAATCATTAGTATATACAGTATGTATATTTTATGTGGAATCTTGAACTCTTTTGTATATAAAACTCGAAGAATCTATCAGCGTTGCGGCAGCCTGCAAGCTCTTGATACTTTACCAAATAGATATTAGGTTCGACTTTGTCCCATACTAGGTCACAATATATATATATATATATATATATATATATGCATTGTTTTTGCTAAAAAATATATGCGTCATTTCAATTGCTCAAGTTTATCTGAATATGTGACTCATCTAGACACCTATAACATTTTAGCTTTTAAAAAAAAAAAAAAAAATTCAAGTGGAATCTCTGAGAATGTTGTTCGATTTCAGCAATTTTTTGTTCTTAATAAAAGAATATCAATATATTAAAGAATTCAAAATTTATATTACAAA
>NW_010381615.1:0-423 GCF_000414095.1 Morus notabilis
GGGAAAATCTGGGAGAGTTCAATTCTACCTCAGGCATATATATGATGGAGTATAAGGAGTCACATCTATGTACTCACACTATATTTAGAATATTAAATGTATATCCTTAAAAAATATTAGTTGATCTCCGACCATAATATCGGTATCCAACTGAGATTCTTGCTGATATTTAGTCATATAAGCCAGTATTCAAAAGAGATACTGACAGTATCCGGCGGCCAACTGCAGGTATTAACGGTGGTAGTAGTCGCCGACGACTACTAACCACCAACGCTAACTGAGTCATTCATATTTGGTCAAGATACCGATTGGTATCGGCCAGTATACTAGTCACCGATCGGTAACCACCCAGTCACCGATCGGTAACCAACGAGTTATCGACAGGTAACCACCCAAATCCGCTGGAAACTACCGTTACCGGTG
>NW_010381616.1:0-424 GCF_000414095.1 Morus notabilis
GTTTTAGGTCTCGTTCACTTCGCGGATTTAAATTTTTAATTCAAGTTAAGATGTAATATTTTTTTAAAATTTTTTACTGTAACAGAAAAAATTAAATGTGATATTTTCTAAAAACTTTTTACTATAAAAATTTAAAATTAAAAATTTAAATCAGTAAATTAAACGAGACCTTAATATATAACTCAACTGAGAGGCTAGTCACAGAAGGATGAAGATCTTCGGTCAGTGGATTTGACTCTTGTCTACCGATTGAGAACTTTTGGGCTATAATTTCTTCTATGCGCCGCATAACAACTTTCATATTAGAATAGGGATCGTTTAATACGTTGATTCGAATTTATAATTTAAATTGAGATATGATTTTTTATAAAAAAATTTTATTATAATAAAAAAATTAAATGTGATTATTTTTTAAAATTTTTTA
>NW_010381617.1:0-424 GCF_000414095.1 Morus notabilis
AAAAAAAAAAAATGAAAATCTCATAAAATCAAATTATTTAATGCAATAATTAACAAGTCGTTTGAAGAAAAGACCTCACAGGTCACAACTTCCTTTGTACGAAAAATAAAGCTGTATTTACGCGGTCACGTCCCTGCCAACGTGACGTGAAGACGGGTGCCCTTGTAAGAAAGCATAAAATTTTTTGTTCGTTTTTAAATACTATTTTCATTCTCTCTCTCTCTCATAAATTAATGTAAAAAGACCCTCCGCTTAACACAATGACAAAAAATATCATAAAAGGTCCTTAAAAAATATATATCATAGAACGGTCAGAATTCTAAAAGAAAAAAAAAACAACACAAGGATTGCAGAAGTGAATTGAGAAGAGCACAATTAAATGAGAGTTTTTTAGGAGGTTGAGAAAAAATGAACTATCAATACT
>NW_010381618.1:0-424 GCF_000414095.1 Morus notabilis
CAGCCGACACGGGTGACTAATAACAGCACATCTGAGAGATTATCGGTGGTAGATTACTTTCTTGAGTGGTGTTGTGGGTAATTTCAGGGACACATTATAATCTTTGACCAACTCCTCTAAAATGGACAGTTGTGATTATATCATGGTTTGGAGGTTAGTGTTAGAAAGGTTGTCGATGTAAGGGTTAGTTTTGTACTTATTCCTATATATTATATGTATATATATACACATATTTAATACGCATATTTTCCTTTTTTTACCCCCTTAAGTTTTTTATTGATATTTGTTGACAGTAGATTTTAGTCAACTAAAGATTAATTTTTTGAGAACTCTCGCTGTAACCTCTCACGGATTAATTAAAGATTAATACTGCATAATAATATAAAGAATACAAGAATTTATAGTGGTTCGGTAAGATTTTTTA
>NW_010381619.1:0-424 GCF_000414095.1 Morus notabilis
AGAATTACCATAAATAATAAGCCAAATTTATTAAACTTGATGATGAATACGAGCATCTAACATTTTTCCTTTATATAAAGATTCGACTGTTGTACGTCTATTTTATGAATTAGTATAAGCTTATAGCCTAGTATTGTTTGTGGAACACATTTGGAAAAAGAATATTGTCTGAGCTTAATTAGAAACTAAAGTATTTTTCATTTTCGCATTTGTTTCTTTTGGGTTTCGATATTGTTCAGGTGAGAGTCGCATTGTAAATGCAGTTAATTTCTACTGCCCATAATATTGGGGCGAGTCAGAAGACGTGCTTACTCGACGATGTGATCAATGCGGTGAAGTTGGTAATATTCCCGTTCACTTCGCTGATTCGAGTTTAGATGTGACTTTATGTGAGAGCTTTTTACTATAGTAAAAAAATTAGATG
>NW_010381620.1:0-424 GCF_000414095.1 Morus notabilis
AAAAAAAGGAACTAGTAGTGGTGTATGTTAAATGAGTCCCGGTAAAATTCATCCCCAAAACCTAACTTAAAGGAAGAGGGTGTCTAAACCACATATAAACATGGTGAATTTAATAAATACCACTTCTGTAATGCTACTATATAATTATACCGCTTAAGTAAGAAAGTTTGAAACATATCACTTTCAAAGGATAATAAGACAAAATTGACCCCCAACCTAGTATAGTTAATCACTAATAACTTTGAGCTAGTCGCTTAAACTCGAATTAGTCATTAATAAACTTGAGTTAATTACTGATAAACTCAAATTGATCATTAATAAACTTAAATTAATCATTGATAAACTCAAGTTAATTACTAATAAATTTAAGTTTATTATAGATAAATTGTAATTTATTAATGATAAACTCCAATTTATCATTGAT
>NW_010381621.1:0-424 GCF_000414095.1 Morus notabilis
TCCTAATAGCTTAAGCTTTTAGGATGGATTGGTAAATTAACAATGTACACACACATATATAGGGAGTGAAAATTGAGTCAAAGACTGAACCACAGTTCCATAATGAACTTCTAATTCATTTGATAATTCAGTAGCTTTCAACTGCAGAAATTTCCGTAAGAGAAGGGCTTTTTTCTTTTCTAGTAAAATCATTTTAGTTGAGAAAGGATCTGTCAAAATGACAAGGGCTTATAACCAAGTTGCGAAAAATTGGTTCAATTGTTTTTTGCTATTTTGAACTTTTGCATCTATAAGCGGTTGAAAAGATAGCTACCCTTAAAACTTGCATAATAAACTCATAAACCAGTTCAATATAACGATGAGAGAAAGAAGCTAGAATGTCACACTGCAACCAGGTTTTTCTTTTCTTTTTCTTTTTTTTTTT
>NW_010381622.1:0-424 GCF_000414095.1 Morus notabilis
GTCTTTCTATCTGCTAAGAGGAATTCTTGTGCTAATTTCAAGCTCAAAATTGATCATGGTCACCCATGAATTCTTTTTAAAGATAAATATTAATTACTAATCCCAAATGCGAATGCCATTTTTTATGATTAAAAATTATCTCTATTTATCAATATCATATTATATCCACATATATTTTGCACTCAAAACAGTTATGCTTTTGCTAAGCACATGATATGCAATCTCAAAATTTCAAGTTTTTAAAAGAAGTATGAACCCAACAAAACCAATTATGGAAACATGGTAAAAAAGAATGCTTTTCATTTCCATGCAACCTAATATTTAAGGAATGAATATTATTTTTAAGTGAACAATTGAGAATGGACAACTAGCAAGTAAGTGGTGGTGGTAAAAACTACATGGTGATGTATACTTGATAGGGACT
>NW_010381623.1:0-424 GCF_000414095.1 Morus notabilis
TAGGACAACAAGCTTTTGATTTGAAAGTGTGCGTGTGTGCGTGTGTGTGAATATATACGTGTATATACAGTAATCTTTGCTTGCTTAATAATAAAATTATAAGCAAGAGAGAAGATTATTATTTAATCACAACCCTCCAACAAGAGGTAACATAGGCAAGTACAAGATGTCACACGATGATGGTGATATTCTTGTTTCTATTTATACATAAGCACAAGCCAGTAGTAACCCTCAATGCACCCAGACCACAGGCCCTTGTCCTCAAATGAGCCACTTGCAGATTCAAAAATTATGTCGCATTTCATTATGCAAATTCTCCCGGATGTACTGAAAAGGATATCTATCTGTGCATGTTGTATTGGCTTTACCAAATTGAATGCCTTATCCCCAATCCATTACACGTCAGTATGAGGCCCTTGTAACG
>NW_010381624.1:0-424 GCF_000414095.1 Morus notabilis
GCATACTCCAAAGATCAACAACAACAACAACATTATTGCAACTTATTCGTAAAATCTCGAATTTCATTGAAAATTTAAAACACTTGGAGTGCTAGCTATTTTAAATTATTGTGAGCACTAAATACATACATATGTATATATATATAAATGAAGAAGTGTTATTAAGTAAACATGTATAATTAACAAAGAACCCCATTAGTTGAAAATAAAGTGAAAGGAAGGACACCAAAATTTGAGAATGTTTGGAACGGAATTGTTCACCTTATTAAAACTGAAACAGGTAAGAAACACAAATAGTCTATTCCACATTTTAAGAGCAACACAAGAATTGTGTTGACGAGCCTAATTCCTTTGAAACTTCAACCAGCCTCTTCCAAGTGCCACAACCGTGCCAGGAACAAACAACTTTTTACCATATTTAAAC
>NW_010381625.1:0-424 GCF_000414095.1 Morus notabilis
CTCTTTTATTAAATAAATAATAAATATCCTTTTACATCTCATACTTCTATGACACTATTCCCAACACAATTAGCATAGCTCTGCTCCAAGAAACGTAATTATCGCCATTGAGAAGCTGAGACACCAGTACAAGACTAGGACCATTAGAGTGATGGAGGAAATACAAGCTAAAAGAATTATCAATGGCGGATTTGCTATCTGACGAGGAAGACGAATCAGAAATTGAAGAAGTCATAAACTCTAATCAAGAAAAGAAGAATCGAACTTAGACAAACAATCTAAGAGCGAAGAATCGAAGTAATAAATGAAAGAAAAAAAAATTATCGCTCTGATACCATATTGTGGAGGAAAAAGTGTTTGAGTAGGGAGAAAAATATTATTTTCATTAACCTGAATAAAAGAGTATAAGCCAATATATATATAT
>NW_010381626.1:0-424 GCF_000414095.1 Morus notabilis
AAAATCTAAGAGTCGAAAAGCACTTGTGTCTGGAGAGTCACCTGTTTCGGTTTCTACTGATAGAGAAATAATGTTGTGGCATCATAGACTAGGCCACCCCAATTTTTCATATTTGAAGTTTTTGTTACCAACTCTATTTAGAAAAAAG
Source organism: Morus notabilis (assembly GCF_000414095.1). Taxonomy (NCBI): domain Eukaryota; kingdom Viridiplantae; phylum Streptophyta; class Magnoliopsida; order Rosales; family Moraceae; genus Morus; species Morus notabilis. The sequence continues at coordinate 149 of NW_010381626.1, forward strand.
ATTCTATTTCCTTTGCTTGTGATATTTGTCAACTTGCTAAACCTACCCATGTTCTTTTCTCGCCAAAACCATATACGCCCTCTATGCCTTTCTCCTTAATTCACAGTGATATATGCGGTCCATCTAAGGTAACGACCTTGAATGGAAAACGATGGTTTATCACGTTTATCGATGACCATACACGAGTAACTTGAGTTTACTTAAAGAAAAATCTGAAACTTGCCAAATCTTTCAAACCTTCTATAAAATGGTTCAAGCCCAATTTTAGAAAAAAAA
>NW_010381627.1:0-425 GCF_000414095.1 Morus notabilis
CAGGACAGCCCCGGGACAGCCCGGGTGCAGCCCCGGGACAGCCCGGGTGCAGCACTGGGACAACCCCGGTACAGCCCCGGGACAGCCTCGGGACAGCCCCGAGACAGCCCTGGGGTAGCCCCGGTACAACCCCGGTATAGCCCCGGGACAGCCCCAGGGCATCCCCGGTACTGCCCCGGGACAGCCCCGGTACAGCCCCGGGGAATGCCCGGTACAGCCCCGGGACAGCCCTAGGACAACCCCGGGACGGCCCCGGGACAGCCCCGGGGCAGCCCCGGTATAGCCCCAGGACAGCCCCGGGTCAGCCCTGGGATAGCCCCGGGTCAGCCACGGGATCGCCCTGGTACGGCCCCGGGGTAGCCCCGGGGCAGCCCCGGTACAGCCCCGGGACATCCCCGGGGCAACCCCGGGACATCCCCGGGGCA
>NW_010381628.1:0-424 GCF_000414095.1 Morus notabilis
TTTTTTTTCTTTGTCTTTTGGCTCGATTTATCTACCATGGTCTCTTCAAACCGTTTAAATGTTTCTTTCTTTTTAACTTCACCATTTTTATATTTACCTTCTTCTTTTAACTCTATTTATCTGATATTGTCTTCTAAAAACGGTGGTTTAGCTTTGTCCATTAATCCATCGTAGTCTGTAATCCTCAATATTCTTCAACCTTTTTTATTTTTGTTGTTCTAATTTATTCTCTCAATTTAAAGCTTATCTCTGATCTCTTTCTCTAGCTTTCTTAAACTTTAAATCTTAACTTTTTCACCATATCAATTACTCGTGATCTCTATTTTGACCGTTTATTGCGCTAAGATTTTCTATTCCTTTCATAGTCAATTGTTCTCTTTTTTTTTTCTTTTTTTTTTTTTTTTTTTTTTTTTTTGGGGGGGGG
>NW_010381629.1:0-425 GCF_000414095.1 Morus notabilis
TTTTTTTTTTTAAAGAAAATATAGCTTTATGATCTATCTTTGGACTTTGATGTCGTTGGTGTCTACCCATCTCTTCCTCATGTAATATACGATTAATTAAATCATTCTTCTTGTCGTTTACTTGCAAATCATTAGAATTGCGGTGGAGAAGACCACGTATGTGCGTTTCCAGTCCTCCAAAAGCTCACTTTTGGCAAAATACTGGTATTTTTTTTTCCCTTTGTAGAACAAATTAAATTCTATTTTTCTTGTTTTATTTTCGTTTAGTCCTATTCTTAGAAATGGCCCAATATCTAAGCAGAAGAAAAATAGTTGGAAGTGTTTAAACATGGTCACATGCTAGTAGTAAGCACAAAGAAGACTGCCGTAACATTTTTTACACGTATATTTACCGGAAATAGTAGAAAATAGGCCAATATGAAAAA
>NW_010381630.1:0-425 GCF_000414095.1 Morus notabilis
GTGAAAAAATAAAGCTCGTACACTGAGCAATAATAACCACTTCATGGAACTTTGAAATTAAATAACTTACAGCTTCTTTATTTCTCAATGATTTTAGCTCCTTATCATAGATTTCCAGGAACTTGGAAAATTTGGGATCCTGAAAAATTTTCCCAAGGCACCTTCATTAAGAAAACATTTTAACAGCTAACATTCTCTCTCTCTCTCTCTAAATATATATATATACATATAGATATATATATTATATATATTAAAAAAGTTTGAAACATGGGGTCTAACACAAGCTGGAAACGATTACAAAGCGCCAAAAAAAAAAAAAAAAGAACACAATCCATAAATTACTACATAACCATATGGTGCCCCTCACATTTGCAGAAAATAATTATTCTGAGAAGTCCAATTCTTCTTTCTTTCTAGCTAGCTTT
>NW_010381631.1:0-425 GCF_000414095.1 Morus notabilis
ACTGTAACGAATTATAAACTATGATTCAAATCCTAGTATGAATCCATTTACCAAATATCTCCTACGAAGACAATTTTGAATTGGTAATTATCTCTTTTCTAGTTGAGGTGTATATGTCAATTGAAAAGAATGCATGATATCTTCTTATTCTCCACATAATCAATGATTATTTGTTGTTACTTATTATAACACATTGTTTGCAATATGTATATATAGAGTGCGTTTAGAATTCGTTCTAAACTGATTTTGTTTTTCGTATGAAAATAGAAATGAAAACGTTTTCAATCTCATACATAAATAAAAAATGAAAATACGTTTGGTAATTTTTTTAAGAAATTATTTTCAGTATAAAAACATCCATTAATGTTTCTCTCTCTACTCAAGAAGGGAGAAAACATAAACAAAAAATGAAAAACGACTAAAAT
>NW_010381632.1:0-425 GCF_000414095.1 Morus notabilis
GTGCTTGTCCAATTTGCAGGTGCAAGGACACCTTTGCTGCTTCTTTTAGAATCGATACCACTGTACTTCTGTTCATTACTGCCTCGAAAAGAGCCATTGTTAGAAGCTTCATCAGAATCTATAAATCCTCCATCTTCATTTTTCATCTCATTCTTGCCCGATTCAGATTCTGCATTATTACTAAATGAGACCCTTGAGCTACATAGGTTCACATTCAATTCTTTCTTTGGAGTAACTGAACCATAAGCAATATCTTTTTCACTAGATCCTTTGCTTCCATCTGATAAGGATGACACATCACGGTAATCCAAAGGAGGCTGCGAGTCATTCCGAGGACGACGAGATGTATTACTCCTTTTCTTTTTCACAGCACTGCTTCCATCACTTACCCCCAAACGTCCAAACCCTTCCATAGAAGCCAAGAC
>NW_010381633.1:0-425 GCF_000414095.1 Morus notabilis
GCTGGGGCTAAGCAAAGTTCTTTCAAGTAAAAAAGAAATGAACTGAGATATTTATTAGGCAAAAATGAATTGAAATATTTAGTAGGCATTCCGACCTTTCCATGCTTTCCCAAGGTATTCATGGGTCTCTGTGCTTTCTCCGGATGCCCACCTGAAGCAAACATCATGGGCCCTCCAAAGTTAAGATTGCCATTCATTTGTGGCTCATTAGATATAAAGGGAAATTTGTGGCCACCAATATTCTGTCGCCTTAGAGTTTCTGGCATATTTTCCAATGGGTTTAAAGGCATGCAATCCACATCCTACAAGGAAAATTTTCTCATGTTACTCCCAAAAGAGAGAAATGGTACTGCTATTACAACGAAAGTTATTACCACTAGAAACGTTCTTTGCTAGAAAAAGAGAAAATGGTAAATCAAATATGA
>NW_010381634.1:0-425 GCF_000414095.1 Morus notabilis
ATGAAAAGCAATAGGCATAACACAAGAATCAAATTATAAGCATGAAAAAGAAAGCTATGTGAGTTTCATTTAATTATTTGCATTGATATGAATTCGTCCATGGCACTAGCAAGAAAGAAAGAAAAGAAAAAAAAAATCAGAGGAAGTGAGTAAGGAGATACGAGAGGTGTGAAAGTAAATTCTGACACATGCTTATCTTCTTCTACTATTTAAAAGTGAAAGAACAAACTCTCCCAAATGGGCCCTAAGATGCCCAGTGACAGAGCTAGCCTTTAATTTCAGTGGGGCATAATGCTATACTATTTTACAATATGGTTTGGTTTATAAAAAATTGCAGTATTATGGTTTTCAAAAACTACCAAATACATATAAAGAATTTTACAATATGAAAAAAGAATGCTGATATAGCTTTGTCTTTTTTTTTT
>NW_010381635.1:0-425 GCF_000414095.1 Morus notabilis
CCTTTAGCTTTAATTTTGGCAAGTTACCCTCTCAATTTGTAAAGTTGTTGCAATATGCCCTCTCAAACTTTAGCTGTATAAAATGGGAACCATTTTAACAACGATTGTGTTAAATTAGTGTCAAAAAAGTACGTTCAGCTACAAATTTTATCATTCCAATTCAAATGTAATACAAAGTTTTTAATATCTCAACTTTTAATCCCTTAATTCTAATAAAAAATTTGAGCTGATGTAGTTTAATGGGGCATATTGCAACAAATTTACAAGTTCGGGAACAATTTTCCAGAATTAAAAATTTAGAAGATAATTTGTTAAATCACGATAAGTCCGGAGCAATTATGCCTCAATTGTGCCAAAAACCAAAAAAAAAAAAAAGACAAAAAAAATCTTCAGATAAAGGTTAGCACATGACTCTAGGCTAGTGC
>NW_010381636.1:0-425 GCF_000414095.1 Morus notabilis
TATATATATTAGAATGGTCTTTTAAGTCCGGCACCTAGACCAGTCATGCACGTGTAATTTTTTCTCTATATGCTTGTGTAACATCATTCATGTGTGACACTCAGTTTGTTTTCATGTATAACATTTAATAAATATATTTCAACACATGTAACATTCGGTGTTTACGGGTATATGAAAAAATTACACGTACAAACGAACGATATTACACATACATGCAAAAAAAAGTTATATTTACCGAACTACACACCGCCGGATTCAGAATTTTGCTTATATATGTGGTTTTAATATTTACTCTAATATTTACTCATCGATCGATATTATTATTTTAATCGTGAGATTAGCATCTCATCATGCTATATTATTAAATTTCTATATTGATTGGCAACCTCCTATTTGAAAACGTAAATATTTGTCTATATATATTG
>NW_010381637.1:0-425 GCF_000414095.1 Morus notabilis
GGGATGTACCGGGGCTGTCCCGGGTATGTACCGGGGCTGTACCAGGGCTGTCCCGGGGATGTCTGAGGGTTGTACCGGGGCTACCCTGTGGCTATCCTGGGGCTGCACCGGGGCTGTACCGGGGCTTTCCTGACCCGGGGCTGTATCGGGGCTGTCCTGGGGATGTACCGGGGCTGTCCCAAGGCTGTATCGGGGCTGTACCGGGGCTACCCTGGGGCTGTCCCATGGATGTCTGAGGGCTGTACCGGGGCTGCCCTGGCGCTGTCCCTGGGCTGCGCCGGTGCTGTACCGGGGCTGCCCCGGGGCTGTACCGGTGCTGTCCCGGGGCTGTACCAGGGCTGCCCTGGGGTTGTACCGGGGCTGTCCCGGGGCTATACCGAGGCTGCCCCGGGGCTGTCCCGAGGCTGTACCGGGGCTGTACCGGG
>NW_010381638.1:0-425 GCF_000414095.1 Morus notabilis
CCACAACAATAAGCCTCAGACGTTGAAGCTTTCGCCGCAGCCACATTCACCGCGCGAGTTGGGGTTGTTGAACTTGAAGCCTTCGTTCAACCCTTCCTTGACGAAATCAAGCTCAGTGCCATCCAGGTAGACCAAGCTTTTCGGGTCAATTATCACCTTGACGCCATGCAGTTCGAAAACGCTGTCTTCGCTCTCGGGCGCGTCAACGAACTCAAGCACGTAGGCTAGACCGGAACAGCCCGTGGTGCGAACACCCAGACGAACGCCATCACCTTTGCCGCGCCCAGCGAGGGAACGGCGCACGTGGTTAGCGGCAGCTTCTGTCATGCTGATAGCCATCGGAACTCCTTACTTAAACTTAACGCCAGCTTCGCAAAAGACCTTGCTGAATTACAGCAGGCCTTTCTTCTGCTTGTAGTCGCGAA
>NW_010381639.1:0-425 GCF_000414095.1 Morus notabilis
CGATTTGGGGGCTGTGTTCCCAAGAGTGTGGACTGGGCATCGTGATTCAGGAGTGAACTGGCTCGATTTTGGCAGGATTAGGATTGGACATCGTAATTACAACAATATTGGGCCTAGTTTTGGTGCAATGGTGGTTGGGCCTCAAAATTTCAACACATTTACGACTGGGTCTAGTAAGTCTGTAAAAGGGTATGAAGCAATTGGTGATAAAGAGGCTGAAAGGACGAAGACCTGGTTAGCTGAGAAGGAAACTTCTTTGTTAATGATGGATTTGTCAAAAGCTTGTATGGTCATTGATAAGCTTGATCAGGAGGCTCCAACTAAATTGGTGGACTTTGTGGCTGCTTTCCAAGATACATGAAGATGAAGAAGAATGAAATTGAGTGGCTCCAATTTGAAGACGTGTCTTACAAAGACAACATCAA
>NW_010381640.1:0-425 GCF_000414095.1 Morus notabilis
TATTTTTCTTTTTGTCAAAAATTTCTATATAACTTTTATTCTTTTTTTTAACTTTTCAACTTTTTCTCTTTTTTCTTTTTAACTTTTTTTTTCTTTTCTTTTGCTTATTGATTTCTTTTTTGTTTTTCTCCTAACACCCGCCACATGTCTTTTACAATACCACCTTTAAAATACTTTCTTTTTCTCACTTTTTTTAAATAAAATAATTATTTTTAAATATATCCATATTTGTCAAAAACCCTATATGACTTTAATTTTTTATATGATTTTTTTTGAAATTTTTTTTCTATTGTTCTAACTAATTGACTTAACTTATAGTCTTATACGGAAGTTATGCGTTTTCCGAAAAAGAAAAATGTTATGTGTTTTGAAATGGGATTAAACTTGTAAAATTATTCTAACGTGCATAATTTGTGGCTCAATTA
>NW_010381641.1:0-425 GCF_000414095.1 Morus notabilis
AGCTCAACATGGAAAAATAGATGAAAGAAGATAAAATCCAATATCCATTTAAGAGCTTTCGAGGACCTCCAAGATAAAGGATTTCGACCTCCTTTTGATGTTTTCTTCAGTTTTTCGGGCTCTTCTTCTCAAGTGGCATCTCTTTCCTTTTATACTACAACATTTTGGAGCTAGGGTTTCATACGCGCGCTACAGTCTGCGTGAAAAGGCACTGTGGTGCGCGTTTTTAGAAGAGGATCCTGCTGCTGCGGGCTGGGGTGCGTTACAGCACGCGGAGCAGGATTTGGGCACGCTGCAGCGCCCATTGGTCGTGCTGCAGCGCACGGGACAGCTTCTGGCACATGGACGAGTGCCTGGGTGTGGGACGCGCGCGCGGCCACGCGCCTGGTGGCCAGGGCGCGAGCGCGTAGGGGGCCAAGGCGTGG
>NW_010381642.1:0-425 GCF_000414095.1 Morus notabilis
TTTTTTTTTTTTTTTTTTTTTTTTTTTTTTGTCCAATCTTAATTAGGATGTTTCGTCTTAGTTTTATGCCCTTGACTTTATAGCCTCTCCTTTGGCATCTTTTGATTTTCATGAACTAGCTAGATTCTAAGTCTTTACGAACAATAGTTATAAATTTTACTTTGTATATTTTAATACGAAACTCTTTGGTACCTTCAAGACTCCATTTTTGCCATTTTTCTCGTGTGTGTAAAGTAAAAGGAATGAGCATTTTCATTCATCATTTAATTATGTATTTGCTTATAAAATTAGGAATAGTAGTTTGGTTGGCTCGCACCATATTAGAAATCGACAAAGTGAATGCCAATTCGTGTATCTACTTGGTATTAACTCATGATCTTAAAAAGGAAAACGCTAAACATTAATATTATATATGCTAAATAAAA
>NW_010381643.1:0-425 GCF_000414095.1 Morus notabilis
TGTATGAGAATCTAATATTTCGTACAATTGATTGTACAATATCATTAAATTTCAAGGATTCAAATTAGTGGCTAGAGGACAGGCAGAGCTTAAAAACGGCTACTTCAAATGAAACGACATTAAAATAAGAAAAATAAATTGACCAAAAAATTAAAGCAAATAATATAAACTCCAACAATTTATGTTCTTCAACCATGTTAATTTGGTCATATTTTTACATATTTGTCTTTTATTATTCAAGCCGAAAACATTACAACGGAATTAAGAGAAAAAGATTCTTTACAAAGATTACGATATCAAATATATTTTTTTTTTTACTACTTATTTTTCCAAAAGAAATATTACCGGTGGCATCTACCAAAATATATTTTTTTTTAAAAATCAATTATATCTTAAGTTTTGTCTTTTAAGGGCCCGTTCACTTC
>NW_010381644.1:0-426 GCF_000414095.1 Morus notabilis
GAGCTTGTAAATGCACGCGAATAACAAAATTAGGTTGTTTGGCAGTGCAGACTGGAGATTTTCAATTTTGGTCTTTGAAAAGATGCAATCCAACATTACTAGTTACTAGTCTATCTATACTCTATAATCTCTATTAGTTTTTTTTTTCTTTAATTTTTTTTCTTTTTTTTTTTTTTTTGGCTTGAAATCTCTATTAGTTATAGATTCTAGAAAATTTCCCTAAAATATATTGGGCTTCCTTAGTGGGCCTAAAATGAACAATTGAGACAATGGGCCGAATAAAACTCCAGCCCATTTTTCTTCCCTCTGTTAAACATCAAACGATATTCTTCTCTTATTTGTTTCCTTTCTTGGGAAGCGAAAGAACCTCTTCCTACTTAGTGCTGGAACTTTGGACGGGCCGCCCGCGACCGCCCGAAAAGCCCG
>NW_010381645.1:0-426 GCF_000414095.1 Morus notabilis
GTGGTTTATTTTTATTTTGAGGAATTTCAGGACTCTGCTATACTTGTTTTGAACAAGCCTCCAAGATTGCCTGTCAAGGTTAGAAACTATGAAACTATCTTTTTTGCAGCAGTTGAGTGGTGGAATATTGTTTGAACTTTGGATTTCTTATTAGGGACATCTTCCGGTTCATAACAGTATGGATGCATTGGCTGCGGCAGCACTAAGTTATGACTACAGTGAAGGACCTAAGTTGGTCAGTGATTTTCTTTTTGGTTGATTTCTGTTAGATGATGTTGTAAAAAGATGTTTAGAACCAAAGTTATGCTCTTTTATCATATTTCCTTTTGAGCAATTCCAGTATTTTGCCTTTGACTTCTGGGATGCTTAGGTTCATCGTCTTGATAGAGATAGCAGTGGCCTCCTCTTAATGGGACGAACAAAAGA
>NW_010381646.1:0-426 GCF_000414095.1 Morus notabilis
ATATTAATTTTAAATTATGATTCAAAATTACTGTAAATAAATATTAATTCTGAACTAAAATTCAGAATCATAATTTTAGATCTATCTACCGAATACACCCTTAAGTTTGACCCAAATTGAACTATACACATATATTCAAATAAATTTTGGGAGATAATATCAATGGCATTTGTTGTGTGGGAAAATGTGATGGACACATGGATCAACGACACCACGACACGTGGCCATAACCACTCTCCGCCAAGCACACAACCCTCGACGTCTACGTTTCCCTCCTAATCAGCTGCACAGCCCAAAAATGAAGTCCAGATTAAGGCGACGACCCCTTGTGGCGCCGACGGATAGTGCCGCCAAAATTAAGGTGTGGAGATTCCTCGACCGCAGAAATGATTGCCAGAGAGGACGAATGGGGCTAAAACGGCGCTG
>NW_010381647.1:0-426 GCF_000414095.1 Morus notabilis
AGGGGAATAAATATAATTTGTCTAAAAAATAATTTAAAAAAAACCCTGTAATGTAGTGTAATTTGTATATCCATTCATTTATTTTAAATGAACTAAAACGCAGCGTTTTATTAAGCAACTGTTGAATTATAATTCATGAGAGCCAATGCAGGCACGGAATCTGACATGAATGGCTGTCATTAATTCTTGCCACTGTTTCCACTCTCTCTCTTCTTCTCCTCCTCCTTCATCAATTTCTGGTTCTCTACACTCATCACCAACACCAAGGCCTCGGATTTCAGCCTCAACGGCCCCCTCTCACATGGACCTACACAACCAGGGCCGTTCAAAGTTCATGGAGTTTCCGTACGTCTCGGCCCCACACAAGAAGCTCATGGTGGATCTTGTATCGACGGTGGAGAATCGCCTTGATTCTCAGCTCTTTCC
>NW_010381648.1:0-426 GCF_000414095.1 Morus notabilis
GAATTTTAAGTTTGAACTTGTTAAAAGGACTTCATCCACCCACGTTCCCCGTTTGTGTGGCAGCCGCTCGTTTTACCTACCTACCCCGGTTGTTAAGCTTGGGGTATATCTACTTAATAGCCATTCCCATTCTTATTTAAAGTCATCAAAACAGGACAAATTTGTCAATTTGTCATTCTGCTTTCATCTTTTTATTGGTTTTGGGATTCAGGATCAGAAGTACCGCAGGGTTCAATGTGGGTCAAGATCTTGGGCTCGTACGTTGTGGGCTGACACTCCTCAATGCGCAAGTGTGTCAAAACCTTTTCAGAGTTCACAAGCACTGTTATAAGATTTTTATTGTTGATTAAGATCTTCCGATTAATATAATTCTTTAATTAAAGTGTATTAATTAATAATAAGAGGTGAAAATTTAAAATTCAAAGG
>NW_010381649.1:0-426 GCF_000414095.1 Morus notabilis
TATTGATCGTGCATTCAAAGAAATGGAAACAAGTAAAAGGGAGATTAAGGACTCGTTTATTTCGCGGATTTAAATTTTTAATTCGAGTTGAAATGTGATATTTTTTTAAAACTTTTCACTATAGCAAGAAAAGGTTAAATGCGACATTTTCTGAGAGTTTTTTACTGTAAAAATCTAAAACTAAAAACTCAAATTAATAAAATGAACGAAACATAAAAAACTGATGAAGTCACTTTTAAAATGTGTTGTTCTAAAATTTTCACTCTTTACTATTGACTAATAGCTTTTTAAGTAATATAATTTTTTAACTAAAAAGTATTAATCAATGCAAGCCATAAAAATTGAAGACCCATATATTTTAAGAAATATTTATCTCCTTTTCTCTTAGATATAACTTAAAATGGCTTCATGAGTTTCAAAATGCAA
>NW_010381650.1:0-426 GCF_000414095.1 Morus notabilis
TCAAAATGGAAATAGCTCATAGGTCATAGACTCGTAACAGTTTCCACATTAAAGTTTAAGCTGACAAGACCATATGCATTAAGTTGCACAACATCAATTGAAAACCACGTGACCTATTTAGCTTCCGTACAAATTAATTACCAGTGTTAATCGGATCTATAGGTAACAATGGCCAAAACAAAAAATTAGATCCCAACTTTAAGCATTGTCTTTTCTTTTTCTCTTTCTTTTTCTTTTTCTGAATACTTTGAGCATAATTGTAACTGTTGCCATCACTACCATAAGTATTATTATATTGCTTTTGCTACAGGAATACGATGTGAAGGTTCTAGTCTTATATTACTTTTGTCACATGCCTTTCTCTAGGAGTTTATAAGCTATTAGTTGAAAATGAGGCGCAAAAAATGGGGACAGAAAAAAAAAAAA
>NW_010381651.1:0-426 GCF_000414095.1 Morus notabilis
TTTTTTTTTTTTTATAAAAAAAGTAAATGATCGAACCTTTTGTATATCAATATTAGTTAGTAATTAATTAATTTTTATCAATAAATTAGTAGTTTATCAATGATAAACCGTTTATTATCTTATTGAATATGGTTTATCATGGATTAATAGCTATAACAAAACGGCCATTTTTCTTTTTTCTATTTTTTTTTAAAAATGCATTGGTCAAAATAAAAATTTTGTTCATATATTATTTAAAAATGTGGCAAAAGGAAAAGGTCATTTGCCTAATTTTTACGTGTTCATTTCTCCTAAAAAGTGTGTTATTCGTGTTATTGATCAAAATTGACGTCAATGATCTATTCTGTCAAATGCAATAGGTTGTGCATCAATTCATGGGCTTCTTTATATGGCATTACATCCGGTATAATTTTTAAAAATACTTTT
>NW_010381652.1:0-426 GCF_000414095.1 Morus notabilis
TTTTGTCGTCCTTTCTGAGCCTCCCCCAGTCTCCCTTACAGTACTACTAAATGCATTGTACTAGTCGGCATTCATTAATTATCAACCATCTCTTTGTAAGTTTGTAGGGTTTTTTTTTAATTAAATAATCTCTCTGTAGTTCCCAGCTAGTATAATTACGTCAAAAGGATGGGTCACCAAAAATATCCAAAGCTGGAGCTAGACACCAATTCAAAATTATTAAAAAAAAAAATCGTAATTACTAACTTGTACATAGACCCTCATGATGAGTTCATGATGTTGTTGCACCCACGTGAGATTTTCTAATTAATGATTATGCAAAGATAATCGCGCATTAGTTGTCATGACTCATAACTCATCTACGCACGTATATATCATATATAATATATATGTGTATATATACGCATACACGCACACACACACACA
>NW_010381653.1:0-426 GCF_000414095.1 Morus notabilis
AAAAAAAAAAAAAAAAGGAAAGAAAAAGTAATTAGAGTCTATTTTTTTCTACCCCTATAATTAAGCAAGCGCCATTCTCACTATAAGATTTTAACATGTTCTGCTAAACGCACTCTTCACAGATGTGTTCTTCGCGCAAATCTTCTTCCTTTTAACCATATGTGGTTCATTCAGTATATTTTCAATCACATTAGTCAGATTTGAATTGCTCTCATCACATTATTTGATGTTGGACATTTCCCAAATATATATATATATATACATACATGTATATATATATATATATATATTTTTATAGTGTCAGCTGATGATTCATTAATTTTGTTGAGTAGCACAAGTGGAAACAGATATGAAGAGGCCAGCAAACCTTATTTTATTTGAAGTTTTGTATACGAAGATGGCATTCTTTCTTCGTTAATTTTTTTT
>NW_010381654.1:0-426 GCF_000414095.1 Morus notabilis
GGTAAATTGGATTTGCGGGTTCTTTGGCTTTATGAACAGCCCTACATAAACTTGATAAATTATCAGTGTTATTTGGTTAGTGTATTGATTAGACTTTACGTCAAAATGTGTTTTCGATACAGTGAAAAGTTGCAACAAAAAAAATAAGTTATCACATTCGATTTAGGGGGAAAAGGGGAACACTCGTGAATTAAAACCCCTTGAAAAGGGAAAAGCCCGCGAACTTTTCCACCGAAAATTAACGACTCACGGAATATAAATAAATAAATAAAATTATTAAAAATAAAAAGGTATGGCTTTTTACGGTGCCAGCGGAGAAAGCAGCAAATTTTAGTACTTTTTCCGCACAAATACATTACTAACTTTTAAGTACTGATAATGTCATCAAAGAATCGAACTCTACAAATAAATACCAAAAAAAAAAAA
>NW_010381655.1:0-426 GCF_000414095.1 Morus notabilis
TTACAGTAAAAAACTCTCACATAAAGTCACATCTCAACTCGAATTAAAATTTTAAATTAACGAACTAAACTGGCCATTGTAATAGTTGGAAGCACAAGTTTGTGCATCCATATTCGGTTGACTAATTTAATTGAAAATATATATATTTAAGTAGAACACACTTAAAACCAAAAAGGTTTTTATTATTTTATTATTCATTGCGTACTATTGAAAAAAAGTATTTGATAGGGCTTGAAGAAAAAATAATTGTTAGGAAGGGACACTGTAAGAAAAAAAACGTTGAGGCATTTGAGAAAATTTATTTGATGATACACATTTAAAATGCAAAATTGTATTTACATGATACACATTTAAAATGCAAAATTGTATTTACATGATACACATTTCAAAATGAAAACATAAGATTGCATAATGAAAAAAAAAAAA
>NW_010381656.1:0-426 GCF_000414095.1 Morus notabilis
CTTCCTTTAAATCCAACAATTAAGCCATTTTGGATTGGGAGCTTAAAATGTGTGCCGCTTGTAACTCCATATGGTCCATAAGTTTCTTTGTTGGTCTTGAATGTTAAAGAGCGTACTACTGTATACCCGCTCACTTTACCAGTGTACCCGCTCACTTCAACTATATACTCACTTGGAAAGTCTAAGGAAATCTAGATCAAAATATAAATAAAAAAATTAAATTAGTATTATATATATGTACATGGAGAGTATTTATAAGTAAATGATTTCATATTAACAGCTCATTACTAATATATATATTAACAGATCCTTATCTCGAAAATATAAGCTCATATTAAAGAATGCTTTCACAAAGACACATATATAGAGTAATACCGGAAAGAAATTTTATAGCTAAAAGATGAAGAAATGAATGAAAAACTAACC
>NW_010381657.1:0-426 GCF_000414095.1 Morus notabilis
TGAATTCTTGATAATGGTGAACTTTTCCTCCAGAATATCAAAAGAAAGGAACTGCGCATGGCTTGATACCCAGTATATATGTCTTCCTTTGTCACAAACTGGTCTTATTAAGGTTTGTATGAAAAAGTCTGGGCAAGGAATGCCTCTCCATTCATTGTCCTCCTCTCCTATACTATAAACCCAGGCTGAATTCCGGATAGTAGCTTCATCATGACCGAGAATGGCAACGCAAACGAGCTTCATTGTTTTGTCGATTACACCAATGCCACCAAAGATTTCGTACTTGCACTCCTTGTCAGAAGGAATCTCTACCGCTGGTGTAATAAGTACTTCTTGCCTGAAGGGACTTAGAACAATAAATGATCTGCAATATCTGTATAGAAGCAGGCCCTTACAACTGGAGGCGAACCTAAGACCGCATTTGAA
>NW_010381658.1:0-426 GCF_000414095.1 Morus notabilis
TTTTAACACTGGGTCTTTTTTTTTCTTCCCCTCTCTGCCCCTCTTCCTTATAATTCACCCGGTAGTTTTTGGACAACTTCATGTATTGCTCCACTTAATCAATCTTTGTCATATATATTCTATAATATGTGTGATAAATATAATATGCTTTGCTTTGTGCAGTTGCCCTTAGTAGGCAGCCACAAATTTGTATCACACATTGCTGAGAATATCTTATATCTGAGCCACGATTATTTTATCTATCTTAATTCTGGTAAGTTTTTCTACATGGCAATGATGGTCATGATTGATTTGATGTATTGAGCATCATATAATTTGTCCAAAGATTGTTGTGAATACATTTGTCTTCTTTGGATTATGATTTTATTCACTGCTTTTTAGTAAAAACAGTTAGGTACTTTTTTCTTTATTATTTTTGCTCACTCT
>NW_010381659.1:0-426 GCF_000414095.1 Morus notabilis
GCTCAGGTAATATTCTTGTTTTACTTTTTCTTATACATTTTTGCAAGAAAAAAAACTTAATATAAGTAACATTGGTCTGTTCAGAGTCGGTTCTTAGTCGGTTTTGGTTCTGGTCTGTTCGCAGTCGGTTCTAAGTCAGTTTTAAGTCGTTTCTGGTGGTCAGTTCTTAGTCGATTCTTGTCGAGTTGGGTCAGTTCTGGTCGATTTTGGTCGGTTCTAAGTGAAGTCAGTTCTTGGTCGGTTGGTGATCGGTTCTGGGTCGGTTCTTGGTCAGTTCAGGTCGTTTTGGTCGGTTCTTTTCGGTTTTGGTCGATTCTGTCTGTTTGGTCGGTTCCTGTCGGGTTTTAGGGTCGTTTCGGTCGGGTCATGGTCTGTTTAGTCGGTTCTTGTTTGGTTTCTTGGTCTATTCTAGTCGGTTCTGTCGTT
>NW_010381661.1:0-426 GCF_000414095.1 Morus notabilis
AAAAAAAAAAAAAAAAAGAGCTAAAACAAGTAGCTATTTCCTTTTTCTTTTCATGGACTTTCTTCAGTGTTTTATTTTTTATTTTTGAGAATGTCAGTATTTTGTATATTTTTATAATTTAACGTGATTTTAATTAAATTTAATGATAAAAAAATAGAGACTATGAGTATTTTTAAAAATAATGGAACACCAAAAAACTCTTTCTTTTCAACTGAAAACTAATTTCTCTAAAAGCTTCATAAAACCCCAAAACATACAACTTCAACAACACATTATTACCATTGTATGCCTAAGTTAAGTTTTTTGTCCGTTAGATCTGTATAATATACGTAAAAGTAAAAAAATATGTAAATCTAACGGTTAAAAAAATTAATTTATTGATACGTTATGTGTATTATAAAATTTCTCTAAAAAGAAATAAAAATA
>NW_010381662.1:0-426 GCF_000414095.1 Morus notabilis
GTAATAAAAGCATTAGAAAAAGTTTATAAAAAAAATCTAACCAATGGAGCCGAATTGGCGCCAGACGACATCGTGAATTGGGTCTCTGTTAGCAAAGCATTCCACTTTTGTTGTTTCTGAGCTTCATTGCATTTGACAAGGCATTTTTTAAGTGCCTGAGCTTTGTCAACTTCCTTTGAGTTAGAGTAGGAACCAGAGTGCTTGTAGTGATGCAAAGCTTTCTCAGCCTCTCCCAATCTAAGCGGCACATTTAAAGTAATTGTCTTGGTCACATTTTCAAGCAAATAAAATCATTTTCTTTTCTTTAAGACTAATCCTCATTTGATCAAGAGAATGATACCTGATATACAATGTTGCCAACCGATGATGAGCTCTTTGATAGGAAGGCTCAATCCTTATAGCCTCTTTACTTTCGAAAACTGCTTC
>NW_010381663.1:0-426 GCF_000414095.1 Morus notabilis
AGCTTATTAAACCTTTAATGTTTTATTTTTAGAATAATATATTTTGTTAAAAATTACATAGTTCTAATAACGTCTTAAAAAAAAACTTTAAAAAATCTCTATTTTTAAAATTTCGTATATCTAATAACACAACTGAGAAACACTTATTCATAAAAATAACTTTTTACAAATTTTTATTTGCAAGATAATTAAACTAATTACATTGTGTGCTTTACGTCTTAAGGCACTCGCTAAAAAAATTTTAAAAAAGTTATTTTACTAATTTCACTTTTTAAGGTTATTTGTTGTGGAAAATTTTTTCAAAAGGAAAAACGATTGAGAAACTAAGGACCAATTTAACATCATTGTACTTTTAAAAATTTTATTGTAGAATTACAGTGACTAGAAACATATAGGTGTTTAGTATATATATATTTTTTCAGGGTC
>NW_010381664.1:0-426 GCF_000414095.1 Morus notabilis
TAATAAGCCACGAACCATGATTCGAACCATAGCACGAATCCTCATACTATACACCATCTAAATGATTAGAAACCACTACTTGCAATACGAATATTATTTACGTCTAAAATTCTAATAGAATAAGCATTTTTGTTAAAGTTTTGATCTTCCGAGGTAAAGACGTTATATTTTAAAAAGTTAGAATAAGGTATTACAAGAGTTACAGTTTAGATCGAAACTAACGATGTGTTTGGTATGAGGGAAGGAATGGTAGAGGGATGGAATAAAAGCTGGAAGTGAAATTCAACCTTGTTTCGTATGATGGAAAGAGGGGAAAGAGCAAGGGATTGTAAATCCCTTAGGGTCCACAAATTCTTATCCTTCCAAAAATGGGCGGATTGGAAAGGGTTGAAGAAAAAAATGACCATTATTCTCAAATTGACCTGT
>NW_010381665.1:0-427 GCF_000414095.1 Morus notabilis
AACATTAATACTAAAGAGTTTAATTTCTGTGGTAATGTGTTTGAATAGATTGGTTAAAATCAAAAGAATTGTTAAATTTTAATTTTGAATTATAATGACTTAAGTGTAAATCTTAAATTAAATTTGAGTTATAATTTAAATTGAAATTATAATTATAATTTATATTTAAATGTATACATTTAAATTTTTATTTAAGTGAGTTAAAATTTAAATTTAAATTAATAAAAATTTAATAATGATAACAAATTTTAATAAAGTATATAAATAAAATTTTATTTATCTTTTTATTATAAACGCATAAAAAAATAATATTTTAAAAATAAAAAATACTATTTATTAATTTAAATTTGAGTTTAAAAATTTAAATCAAAATTAAAACTTAATATTAGCGGTTGTTCAGCAGCCATAAAAATTTAAAAAAAAAAAA
>NW_010381666.1:0-427 GCF_000414095.1 Morus notabilis
TTTTTTTTTTACTCAAAACGATTTAACAAATTCAAGCAGAAAATCCATATTAAAAAGAAAAAAGAAAAGTATGTCCCATAACAATAATTAGGAACATATTTGGTTGGAACAATTTCTCAGAATATGTCTTTGTAGCTAGACACGCGTCACACGCCATTGGTGATCTTAACTTGCCTCTCCTTAGAATTTTTCTTCAAAAGGCCTCCAATTAATTGCCTAAAAGAAAAGGTTTCAGTATTAAGATTGGCGTGACACATTTTATATTCTTGTAATTATTTCTTGATAGACAAAATAGCTCAATACATAATACGCGTTACATTTATACATTACATCTTAGCCACAATATATATTCCATAAATTTCTGCCAATTCTCTCTATTCTCTAGATTTCATCATTAATTAAGGCTTCGTTTACTTTGTTTATTCGA
>NW_010381667.1:0-427 GCF_000414095.1 Morus notabilis
TTTTATGTCGAGCACTTCTATGTAGGTTAAATCTTAAAAAATAACTAACAAAATCCATTACATTATAGAGATTTACTCCTCATTTTTTCATCTTTATTATCTCTACCCAACTAATCTTTTGAGAACTGGTGTCTAACTAACATTTTAGAGGGGAACGCATTCAATAAACCCCAAATATCATACATAATTATCAATTTAATGGTCATATCAACATTTTCATTTAAAAAATTGATAGAATCATGACAGATGGAGAAAAGTTGGAGAAATATCATAGTTCATGGCACAACATGTACATGTTAAAGTTTATGGAGTATATATGATACAAGTGACAAAGTTCATGGGGCGTTTATAAGTTTTTTTGTTAAAAAATTTAACAGAGTTTAACTCATAAGGCATATTGATATAAGTGATAAAGTTTAGATGACAT
>NW_010381668.1:0-427 GCF_000414095.1 Morus notabilis
ACTACTCGAAAATCACAAAATGGATCAAAAGAATACTTAATTCAAAGAAGATCAAATAACCAAAAATATTACATAAAAGGTACTTGTAGAAAGATAATAATCAATTGTCACATATGATATCATTATTTACAAGTGTAGAACATAATGCACACAATAAGACGCAACAACAAAGAAAAAGACATACCTCCTTTGGCTGGACTTGTCCACCACCAACGACAAAGGCATGCATTTCTTACCGCATAAAGCAAACTTACGAAAATCTGAGGCAAGGAAGAGAACAACTACCATAAGAGAAATATTGAAGCTAACATAAAGGCACAAATTTACATTGAAAACATTAATTTCACAGATAAAAAGTAATTAACGGTACTAAGACTGCGCAATATAAAAATACATAATAGTACAAAATACGAAGACTACAAAGTAA
>NW_010381669.1:0-427 GCF_000414095.1 Morus notabilis
TTTTTTTTTTGGGGTCAAATAAATTTGATTTTAGAGTGTACATGTGTACATGCTATAAACCAAGCATATATCGTCGTCCCGCCAAGATATTGGGTGGGGACATTACCTATATGATTGGTCAACTCGTGAAATCATATCGATGAAATAATTAAATCAAATATGTATCTATCAATATATATGCTGTTGTTTGAGGTAAGATACGAAGCCAATAATGATAAGTTAGAAAAATGGTATGGGGATGAAGTGGTTAGGAGCATTTGGTGATCAAGTTTGGAGCTTCTTTGAAAAAACAAACACACACAAAGAGCCATTTTGCAGACGCTGTGAAATCAATGTGGAAGCTAAAAATGCCCTAAATAGTTGCACCAAACTATAAAATCTAATTTGGCCGTGGGCCTCACACCAAGATTATATATATATATATATA
>NW_010381670.1:0-427 GCF_000414095.1 Morus notabilis
GACCAAAAATATTTATTTAGTCGATGTTATAAATTAATTGAGTATTAATTTATATGTTATACTGTATAAGGCTCATAAGAAAGAAGGAATTCGGTAGTGGACCATTGTTTGTTGGTCATAATAATACTCATTGCAACATATAACATCCACACTTGCCATTGGAAAAAATAAATAAATAAATAAAATAAAAGAACGTATGGTTTAAACATGGCATTAAACATTGGAGAGGAAGGAAAGAGACCAATCAACGTAAAATGACTTTTGAAATCAGTTTCCCTCCGGTACATGTTAGATGCTCCCTGAGTAGGGAGCTTGACTTCCAAAGCTAAAAATCAACGAACACGCGAATATGAATGTGATTTTGGGTACGTATAGTTTAGGTCAACTGTCACTTCTTTGTTCTGCGTTTTGTTTTGTTTTTTTTTTT
>NW_010381671.1:0-427 GCF_000414095.1 Morus notabilis
GTAGCTCGAAACACTATCAAAACCGTCCGGCGAACTAGAACTCGGACATTCCCTCTATCACCAAAAGTGGACTACAAAAGAAGATGCACAAAGAACTCGGAAAAGAGAGAGCCAAGAGAGAGGAGAAGAGATTTCAGAAAAATGAGTCTTCTCCCTTTATATAGGCTCTTGAGAAATGAGTTATGAGACCAGGAATTAAAAGTCTTAATCACACATTTCCATTGTGCAAAAACGTTTCTATTTACCAAGGTGAACCCGGCCACAATACATATCTAGGTTCATGAAAAAACTGATGCAATAACCAGCCTTTAACTTCACATTTAAGCTCGGTATTAAGCACACCATTATGCCCCTTTTAATCACCATTATGCTCATTTACAGCCATTAAGCACAACATTAAGGTTAGGGCAAACGGCTGGAAAAGTCT
>NW_010381672.1:0-427 GCF_000414095.1 Morus notabilis
TAATTTACGTGTATTTTTTATAAGAGAAAATACTGTAACGAACCATGAACCATGATTTAAATCATGGTTTGAATCTTCCAACTAAACATCCCTTAAATGTTGAACTAGGACCTAGATATTATGCAAATCTTCAAATAAAACTTGAAAGAAGCATTTTTTGCATCTAATCCTGATAAAAAAACATCTTTCGGGAGAAAATGAAAGAATGTGGACCAAATTAGGCGAGCAAATTACATGTTAGAAGACAGACGAGAAGAAGTTGCATAAGAATGAATCCTTAGACAAGTGGAAAGGATGAATGCATGCGCGACAATGAATGTTTGTAGGACATCCTTTTGGCAATCCATCTTTTCACAACCCCCGCATTGCCACGTGTGTAACGTTGATTTTACAGGTAAGGCTATAATAAGGGCTCATTTAGTTTATT
>NW_010381673.1:0-427 GCF_000414095.1 Morus notabilis
TTTTTTTTTTTTTTTTTGTAATTACTGGTTCGAGTGACTCGAGAATTTCGTTTGATTTATTATTGTTTTTTTGGCAGTGAGTTCTTAGGGTTTTGGTATTTGCAGTTCCGATGGCGAGAGCTCAAACGGGAACCGTGAACCCGGGTGGTCGGACTGGGGTCAGAATCGTCGTGGCCGGAGACCGCGGCACCGGAAAATCGAGCCTGATCGTCACCGCGGCCGCCGAGAATTTCCCGGTGAATGTACCGCCGCTGTTGCCGCCGACGAGATTGCCGGAGGATTTCTACCCTGATCGTGTGCCGATCACAATTATCGATACTTCCTCTCGGTATAAATTTATTGTCGGTAATTTTGTTTGCAAGGAAAATTCACGAACTTGTAACTTTCATATGCTTGTTTTGCTGGTTTGGGTCTCATTTTTACAGAG
>NW_010381674.1:0-427 GCF_000414095.1 Morus notabilis
GGGACAAGCGAACAAAAAAGAAACCCTCTCCAAATATCCTACAAACGAAACCGATTATGAAAAGATAGGACCACTGATCCTCAACGTCACTTTCTCTCATCTCTTTCTCTTGGCAGAAGTCGCTGAACCCCGTGCAGTAGTCTTTTTATCTGCGGCACTTGAACCACCTTTTCCTCGGCCTGTTGGCGCTTTCTTTGCACTCGACTTTCCCGAGTCCTTCAAATCCAAGTGCACTTGGACTCCTTCCAATCATAAGGACTCAGTGATCAGTTTATTCAAATGATTTTTCAGTCGCAACAAAAATATGCATTAATTAGGTGAAGTGAAGCACGACATTAATTTGAGACAATATGGCCTACCTTTCTTGTTCAAGCTTTGAAGTTCCTTTTGCAGCTTCTCACCAGCAGCAGAATCTTCTGAAAGATTT
>NW_010381675.1:0-427 GCF_000414095.1 Morus notabilis
TTTTTTTTTTTTTTTAAATTTACAAATTTGTGTAACATATTTAACTCTAACGTTTGAAGTTTATAATTTTTCACTTAAAATTCACAAGTCATTTCTCAACACAGTGTCGGGAATTTTCTCCCGGCACAACTTGTTATGAGTATCTAGTATGTGTTTAAAAATGAATGCACATTTTATGATACGTTTCAAGAATGCATTTCCATATTCTTTTATTATTCTAGCTTAAATGTGTAAGTTTGGGCCACCTAGCCTGGGCCAAAGTGAAATTTTGGGTCGAGCCGGGTCGGCTCTAAATGAGAGAGGGGCAGTCCAGCCCGATCTTAAGTCCGAAATTTTATAAGGTATTTTTAAAAAAATCTTCAAAAATATAATGTTTGGGCCGAACCGAGTCAGCCCAACCCGACCCTAAGCCCAAAAAATTTAAGGC
>NW_010381676.1:0-426 GCF_000414095.1 Morus notabilis
AAAAAATGATTAAAAGTCATTTTTCATTTCTCTCTCATTTTATATTAAATTAAAAAATCATTTTTATTTCTGTTTTTTGTCTTTATTGCGCCAAATGCCGTTTTAAAAATGCTTTTATTTTTTTCTTGAAAAACGTGAAAATAAAAACGAGATTAATTTCAAACACGGCCAAAAAGTTTCTATACCTAAAATGACGCTTTTGTCCTCTCAATAATATCCATCATTTACCCGAGTTTCTTTTGAAAAAATAAAAAATAAAAAAAGTGAAATGAGTTTGGATGTTCTTTCAATAATACTGTGGCATCTCATATAAACATAATACCAACAAATAAAATAGCCAACTCATACTAGACTGAGCAGCACCGTTATTTATCCATGTTATCAATAAATTCGAAAAAATAGGTTTGTTTTGTTGAGGACTAATTT
>NW_010381677.1:0-427 GCF_000414095.1 Morus notabilis
TTAGGTCGACGTTCCAAGTCCAAAACCTTATCCGGTCCAAGTCGGATCTACCCAAACATCCATTACTTTAGCAATAGAAAATTTTATTCACAACCCGCATATTTATTAAGACACCTCATTTTAAACAATATAATTTTTTATCCCACTTATACCCTTCTGTTCAAGTGGTTCACCATGTGTACACCCCTCGGATAATATCTTATTATGAAAGAAATTTATGTTGATGTGTGTTAGGTTGCTGTGAGTTTTCTCTGGTGTTATTTTAAAGGAATTCATGTTGCTTGCCTTTCTTCTTGAGGTGGGTTTTGTGTTTTTGAATTTGTATTCGGAGGCTTCTAGCGCCAGGTTTAGTGGTTTAATTGGTTAAATTAGAAGTACTCAAATTGGAAGAAAAAACTGTATTTGGTTTAGATTTCCTTTTTTCCTA
>NW_010381678.1:0-427 GCF_000414095.1 Morus notabilis
TTTTATTTTCTCCTCTCTCGAGCAGAGAGAGAAAGAGAGACATTAATGGATTTTTTACACTAAAAATAATCTCTTAATAAAACTACCAAACACATTTTCAAAAATGATTTATCTCTGAGATTAAAAATGTTTTCATTTTCATTTTCAAATGAAAAACAAAATCATTTTAAAATGAGTTCCAAACGCGCTCCAAGTTTTTCATTTTTTTATTGTTGTCAAAGTTGTTGTCATTAACAATTCGCGGGGTCATTTTTCATTTTTATTATTATAGATATAGACCAATGGTAACAATGCCGGCGTTAACAATTTTGTCAAAAACTCGTAAAGATTTAGGTCAGAATGTTGAAATTTTTAATAATTTATTAAATGTTTGTTGGTACAGATTGTGTTTAATTTTCTAATGCTATAACTAACTTGTCAACAATTT
>NW_010381679.1:0-427 GCF_000414095.1 Morus notabilis
ATGAATATATATTGCGACAAATGAACGAATACAGGAAGTTTTCAGTTGATGAATGATATTTCTTCTATGAGTTGAAACAATACAAGGTAATGGATCAAAAAAGCTGTTTGGGGTAATCTACAAGTATTCATCCACTGTAGGAAAGTTTTTAGTCTTATACTTTGACAGTAAACAAGTAAAGTTTCAGTACGAAAGCAAGAGCCAGTTGCAAGAGGAAGATCCCAGCAACAATCAAGAACCACCTTTGACCTGCTGATTCGATGTGAGCTCGAAGGTTGCTTGCCACAAAGGTTGCTGACATGAACCCGGCCACACCTGCTACGACCCATCTGAAGATTTCGAAGGGAACGACAGAGAGACACTGCAACCACACAATATGGAACTAATTCAGCTAGCCAATAGTATCTCAGGATAGGAACTATAACCG
>NW_010381680.1:0-427 GCF_000414095.1 Morus notabilis
TTTTATGAGAGAAAATACTATAACGAACTACGAATCATGATTCGAATCAGGGAACAAATCCCTCTACCAAACGTCTCAGTCTTGTTTACCGATTCGAATTTAAAATTTAAATTTTATTACAATAAAAAATTTTAAAAAATAGTCACATTTAATTTTTTTATTATAATAAAAATTTTTTAAATAAAATCACATCTCAACTCAAATTAAAAATTTAAATTAATAAACTAAATGCACACTTAATTATTATTACAAAACAAACACGGAGTAAAATGGGAAAGCAACATAACAGAGGAAGAAGATAGTTAGGACAAGATACTCAACAATAAATGCACATTCATTTCAGTACTACATAAAGTACATTATTTATTGAATTATTTAATTCTCAAGACTTGCCTGCAATGCTTAAACCTTACCCGATTAATTAAGA
>NW_010381681.1:0-427 GCF_000414095.1 Morus notabilis
ATAAGTAAAATATTTTAATTAACAAGACATTTTGACTTGACATGATAATATTAAATAGAAATGAAAAGAAAAAAAAAAGGAAAAAAAAAAAACACATGAAATCGAATACTTCGATTTTACAATCAAATATATATTATTTTTCCCCTGCAAATACTATATTGAACAATGCTCTCAACTTTAATAGTAACAATATTGAGTGATGCCTCCCTAGCACTTCTTAGAGAGCCCTCTCTAAGCTCACCAACCAACTTATTTAATTAGTTTTTGTTTTAAAAATTTTTTTCAAAAAAAAAAAAAAAAAAAAGAGAGGTTGGTGATCTCCTCTTGATCTTATCCTTCTTCTCGCTCGTGGCCAAAGAAGAACATAAAATTTATTGTTATCTAGTGTTTATAGGTTAACTTATACATATATTAGACTTAAAAAAAA
>NW_010381682.1:0-427 GCF_000414095.1 Morus notabilis
AAAGAAGGAGGAGTGGGACTGTGGGAGAAAACGTGTTGTTGCACTTTCCACATCATGAGGAAAAGAAAAGCAAGTGTGTGGCTGCACATTAATATGAGGAAGGATTAATTTTATAGTTTTTTGTTTTCAGGAATATAGAGAAGAAAAGGTAGGAAGAGAAAAAACCTATTGAGAGATATCACATACTTTTGAGAAAGTGAGTGATAATCATAGGTGGCCTTTTCATTCATCCATTTCATGTGTTGAGAAACTCATTAGAACGTTCACTCATTCAAGTTCACGTTAATCTGGAAATACATTGAGAAAGAGCCGTGGTGTTCTTGAAATTTAAAGCTCAAGACGGTGTTAGATGAGTCAAGATTAACGTCCTAATCGAAGGACGGTAAAATTCATCTTCTTCTATGAAATAATGATCGCATTAAATTTT
>NW_010381683.1:0-427 GCF_000414095.1 Morus notabilis
ACTTTTTTTTTTTTTTTTTTTTTTTTTTTTTTTTTTTTTTTCCAGAAATTAGTTGTCCAATCCATCCCAAAAGGCCGACTTGTAAAGACTAATTTGTAAAGCAACGGGAAAAAAAAAACACTGTGCAGCAAAGCTATTCCATTACTACCGTGAGTAAAGATTTATTTATTTATTATTATTATTTTGGGAAATAAATATTCAGGGCGTGTTCGGTTGCATTTTTAAGTTATGGTGATTTAAGTGTAGATCTTGAATTGAATTTGAGTTATAATTTGAGTTGAAGTTGTAACTTGAATTTGTGTTTGGATGCACACATTTGAGTTATGATTTGAAGTGAGAATCTATTTGAGTTTGTGTTTGAGTGGGTCAAAACTTGAATTGTATTTAGATAGTATTTTAATAAAAACTCAATGGCGATGAAAAATTT
>NW_010381684.1:0-427 GCF_000414095.1 Morus notabilis
CCGGAAAATCAATCCTACCCCACTTCTTATACAAGTCCAAATCCATAATTTAAAACAAAAGGGCAATGCTTAAAGCTCAAACAAACAACTAAATCAGCAAGAAAGCAACAAGATATAGAGTACATAATATTCCCTCTTTTAGCATCATTCAAAGCTATCATAAACAAGATGTCATTCAGATATTGCCAAGCATCCCCGCTGCATATTTTGATAGTCACAATTCGCAAAACAGTCAAAATCTGACAAGCCCAGCTAAACCCATATTCTAAAACCTCCTTAAAACGACAAAAACCCACAAAAAACACACACACACACAAAAAGGAAAGAAGGTGCTACTATGCGGTTACAGAAAAGGGCAATGGCGGTTACCGGAGAAGGGCTTGCGCTTAACGCCGGGATCGAGCTGATTGCACCACCGGAGGCGGCA
>NW_010381685.1:0-428 GCF_000414095.1 Morus notabilis
TATAATTATTTTTTATTTATGTGTATTTTTTATGAGAAAAAATATTATATCGAATCATGAATTATGATTCAAATCATGGTATGAATCTCCTTACTAAATGTTTCTTAAATAATAGATCTTAAATGGAAAGAAATTAATGAGAAATAAATAAATCATTAAAAAAGGAAAGAAATTAATGAGAAATAAATAAATCATTGAAAAAAAGGAAAGAAATAAATTAGCTTGCAAACCGAAAATAAAAACAAAAACTTATCAAAAATTAATAAAAATTAAATAAAAACAAAAAAACGAGGGCAAAGTGGTAATTGAAGGAAAGGTGTTGTCAATCAATAGAAAAGAGTGAAGAAACAAAATCATGTTATTCCCTCATATTTTTAACCCAATCGCTTTATCCTGTCTCCATCCATCATCTCTCTCTCTCTCTCTCT
>NW_010381686.1:0-428 GCF_000414095.1 Morus notabilis
ATATGGGGTAGAAAAGGTCTTAAACAATAAATAAGATAAGTCTAAAATAATTCAATTTTTAAAATAACTCTACCTTCTAAAGGAACGCTAATGAGGAATTAACATTTAAATTCTTTTATTTATGTTATTTTTTGTACTTGTTTGTCTCTTTTTTAATGTGTATTGTATTGATTATTGTGTCATAATTATTCTAATTAATTACTTTAAATTAATTAATTAACGTCCAATAATTTTTTTAGTTGCGGAATATTATTATTTACTTTGCGTCTAGAAAACGTTACTTGCTAAGTTTGTGAACTCAATATTAATATTGAGCAGTGTTTATCCGTTGTTTTTCCATACCATACCATTGGGCATCTGAAGAAAAATAATACAAATGCATTATTTTTTTTTTTTTGCCTCGTTTTTCCAAAGCTTCAAAATTTAAT
>NW_010381687.1:0-428 GCF_000414095.1 Morus notabilis
AAAAAAAAAATGAAGTAATCTAAGAGAAAAATCTCAAGACTTTCTTAATGTTAAACCATTGCCACCAGAATCAATGAAAGCATTTCTTTAAAGAGGAATGGTGTTATCCAAAATTTTAAAACTGAAATTAAGGATATATAAGATTGCTGCTTTAAGTTCATTATTAAAATTATGAGTACCCATTCCTCAATCCCAATTGTATGGATTTTTCATGCCAAACTTAAGATAAATTTGGTAAAAGAAGTTTATTATGTCCCAACTAAATCGACACCTACAAATAAATTATTTTATATTAAATCTCTCACACCATTTTATTAATAAAAAGAAAAATACATGGAAAAAGAAAAACTCTGAATCTAGTCACAACAATTAAATAGTGAATGCTTCTTAATGGAAAGGTAATTAATAAAGTTAAGTGACAGTACAAA
>NW_010381688.1:0-428 GCF_000414095.1 Morus notabilis
AGTGGTGGTTGTGTGTGAAGCGTGCTAGGAAATCATTACTCGCCCCGTCCGACTAAGTTAAGTCCCTAAAATCTTGGAGCTGAATTGTAATCCGCTGGTTAGAAATAAACTATTAATCATATTCCCACATCATATGGTATGAGCATTAGCATTGATATTTATCTTTACAAATAAACTTACGATATTGATTTTCACAAATAAATATTTTCAATATTAATGGCATACTTCTTAAAGAAAAAAAAAACCTTCTACATTGTCGTGATAGGATGAACAAAGGAGAAACAAAAAACTGCCCGTGAAAGAAAATAATTCCAATCACATGGTACCATTTTGTAATATTAATTCCATTTACTTTTTTTTGCTAGTTAAATTTCAATATTTGATTCTCATATGCAAGTTTATGTGCACTCTCTAATATATAACTATGT
>NW_010381689.1:0-427 GCF_000414095.1 Morus notabilis
TTTTTTTCACGGAATTTAATGACTTATTATTATAGTTGCCAAAACGGGGTGATTTAAATTTGCACCATAGCCGACCAACATAATCCGAGAATTCCTCCTAATTAGTGCAAGAATTCCAACTTAAAAAGAAGATAAAATAAATAAAAGGAGCAGATGTGGCAACATCAGATGTGGACCTGCAAATTTTCCGCCTCAGACTACGGCCTCCAAGTCAAATAAAATCGGCTTACTAAATGGACCTTGGTCTTTAATAATAATAATAATAATAATAATAATAATAATAATAAGTTGTCTATAGTCTCCAGTTTGAAGATGGGAGTCAAATTCTTTATGTATCATTGTAACGGGTTTATGTGTCAATCATAATCGGTTGAAAGCTTAGCATAATTCTTTTGTATTGAGTCGTAACAGTCATTATTTAAAAAAA
>NW_010381690.1:0-428 GCF_000414095.1 Morus notabilis
CCAAATATGTGCAACCCGCACCCTTTGGGGCGGGGAAAAAAAGTCATACCCCGCACCAACCCAACTCATGAACAGCCCTATTTCGATGTATCATGCAATTTTAATTTATGGAAAGAAGTGATCTAAACCATTCAAAATACTTTGTCCATGTTTATTTTACTAGTTTAGTTCAATTTAATTCAATTTAAACAGTAAAAACACTTTGTTTTATTCTCCGTTTAAATTGAGTTAACGGCTAAATTTAGAGTTTAGCTCTTTCATTCAAATTTAGCGGTTTAAACTATTTTGAACAGTAAAAAGTACAAATTTTCTCTACTTTTTACACCTCCAAATATAAATTCAAAATTTATTCTCTTCAAATTAAAACTCTAACTATATATCTAAACATTAATTCAAACTACAATTTAAACCACACAATCTGAATTTTT
>NW_010381691.1:0-428 GCF_000414095.1 Morus notabilis
TATTCGGTTCATTATTCAATCATCACATTTGTGATTCAAGTCTCATAGATGCCCTAGCTTGGCAAATCTTCAACATTGACCTTGTTCGGTTGTTCAACCGAGTCACCATATTGATCGACCACGCCAATCAACCACGTAACACTCTCGATAGATTAGGAAAGATATGAGCATAAAGTACTGAAGATTATTAGTAAAAGTTATCATTTACGAATTCCAATATGACAACATAATGTGCTAAGTGAGAACTTATGGTGTAGTATTTTCATGGATACCATGTTGATATTAATATGTCAAAATATCTTGATATGTCTCCAAATACTTAAATAGGGACAAAGTCAGAAAGTTTCTTCAAGCTTGGGTTAAATTAAATGTTTAAACTAATTAATTGTACAATAAATTTTGTAACTATCTCACATTTCTTTTTTTTT
>NW_010381692.1:0-428 GCF_000414095.1 Morus notabilis
CTTTATTTAAGAATTCGAACTAATTGAAATTAGAATAGAACAAGAACAAATATAAATATGAAAATAAAATAAAATATGAAAACTCCTATGCACAAATGTACTAGAGACTTGACTTCACCCTATCATTCCTATATTCATCCTATTTAGCTATTGCTAGCCATTTCCACTCAATTCATTTATCTTAGGTTTCCAAGGTAATTTCACTTCCTTTCCCGAGTGCCAAGCAAAATAGGATGCAAAACTAAATTAAACAATATCCTTATTAGCCTAACTGAATCAAGCATCCATTAAGCACCTAATTTTGATTACCCTAATTAATTAGCCTTCCGAACTCAACTAACTCTAGGTTGTGTTTTTCCAATTCCAACATGTGAAAGTAACTCTCCTGAGCCTAAATCCACATCTATATCTCTAATCCATAAAAAAAA
>NW_010381693.1:0-428 GCF_000414095.1 Morus notabilis
TTTTATTTTTCTTTGGGAATTTTGTTGGGACCCGGAATGCAGGGTGAATATCATAAGCGTCCAAGATGAACAGTAAAGACACAAACAGCTTGTTAAGACGAGCACATGTTGTATGATTAATATCATTTTGGTAAATTACACCCTTTTTCTTCTTTTTTTGTTTTGCTAATCAGGTAAATTATAGTTAAATACGCTATTATGGTTAATTTAAGTTTTCTTCATTTTTTTTAAAAATGTTGAAAATTACGAAGATTTTTGCTGATAGAAATTAAAATTAGTTTGTTTAATCTATTTTTTTATTATTAGCAAGTGATATAAAGTAAATGGGCCCTGATTGAAAATTAAATTTGCAAATTGAACACAAATTTTACGGCTAATTGTTTAGAGACTGAAACTAACAACAATTTCTAACCAAAAAAAAAAAAAAA
>NW_010381694.1:0-428 GCF_000414095.1 Morus notabilis
TTTTACAAAAATTTATGTTTTAAATAAATTAAAAATATTTAAAGTCAGAGCTGATTTTATTTTTTAAGAATATTTTACTTTTTTTTTCTTTTTAGTTGTTTTATTTAATACGTTTTTAAATATTCTTAATTTTTTAAAAAAAACAAAGAATAAATATGACATTTCACATCTAAAAAAGGATCTTAGAGTACTAAAAAATTATTTCTTAAAACGTCAAGATACTAATTCAAAATTATAAAAAATACATAATACTAAAAAAATGATTACGCTGAAACACAAAATATTAATAAGAAATTTTTCCTTAAATCAAATATACAAATTAATTATTTTTTTATGAAAAATGTTGTAATAATATTAATTGAGATCAACAAGTACATCAGAAGCGATATACTTGGGATTTTATCAAACCCCAAATACTCTAATTGCAA
>NW_010381695.1:0-428 GCF_000414095.1 Morus notabilis
TGATATATTCTGTTAAAAATTTAACAAAATTTGACGGAATGTACTAAACTGTCATAGTTTAGGAGTCATTTTGCTAGAAAAAAAGATTAAAAACTAAACTGTCAATTACTAAAGAGTTTAAGGACCATCTGTACAATTTACCCCTAAATATTATTATTAAATTGGCTGTGAAAACTGCAAATGAAAAATGGAAATGGCCCTTCATACTTTTAACCACTTTTAAATCCTCAGTGCAAAGTTAGTGGTAATGGCTCTCCAAAAGTTACACAATTTTTGCTAATAAGATATTCTTATCCACTAGTCTCCATCTCTAATTTTTAATTAGAAGTGGCCTTATGAAGTGAGGCTGAAAAATGACCCTTCTGAGTTATGGCCTAAAACCAAAATAATTAGTGGCTGTTGGCTTTTGGAACTTGTTTAGAATGTAG
>NW_010381696.1:0-428 GCF_000414095.1 Morus notabilis
AATTAAAAATTAATACTATCGTAGAAATGATGGGGATACGAACAATATTTGTATATTGCATTCCTCGTTCCATAGTCGAGCGAGTGCGACATTTATTCTAAACGAAACGACATTTTATATACCAAAACCAAAATCACAAATTACTCTCATTTCTCTCTCTCTCTCTCTCTCGCTCACGCACTTCTTATCTCTCTTTCTTCTGACTCTCACACTCAAAAATGTCGTCATCTCCACCGCCATGGCCGAGCGTATTCGGAGCTTCTGCAACTCCGATGAGCTTCGGCACTCCGCCTCCAACCCACACGGTGTCGTCCCTTGGGAACATCAGCCCGAGCATCTTCATCATCATCATCATCCTCGCCGTCACCGTCATCGCCTCCGTCTCCCTGTGCTTCCTCCTCCGCCACCTCAACCGCCGTTGTCTCCGT
>NW_010381697.1:0-428 GCF_000414095.1 Morus notabilis
CAGCCACTTTCTGCTCTGGAATTCTTCAGCAGCTTGATTATGGGTTAGTTGAATGCCAGGCGTTGGTTCTTGCACCCACTCGAGAACTTGCTCAGCAGATTGAAAAGGTTATGCGCGCTCTAGGTGATTATCTTGGTGTCAAGGTTCATGCATGTGTTGGTGGCACTAGCGTTCGTGAAGATCAGCGTATTCTTTCCAGTGGAGTGCACGTTGTTGTTGGTACTCCCGGTCGTGTCTTCGACATGTTGCGGAGACAGTCACTTCGTCCAGATTACATTAAGATGTTTGTTCTGGATGAAGCAGATGAAATGCTTTCACGAGGTTTCAAGGATCAGGTTTTTAACTTTCTTTTGATCCTTTTTCCCCTTCTATTCCTCGTACTAGTTGCTATAAATTTGATTGTTTTCCTAGATGTGTGTTTTATGTGC
>NW_010381698.1:0-428 GCF_000414095.1 Morus notabilis
AAAAAAAAAAAAAAAACAATTATAGTTTTGTCTTTAAACTGAAAAGACATTTTCCCCTTAATATATATAATGAACATGTGTGTCATGTGATAACAACATTTCATGGAAAGAGTTAAATATTAAGCAATTGTCAAAACTATAGGCATTATTTTAAGCTCAAATTCAGAAGTATAAGAAACCAGGAAAATTATTTATAATTACCTTTCATAATTCCTGGCCCTTTTAACCAAAGTTCACCACTCTTGCCAGGTGGCAACAAGGATCCCGTGCTGCAATCAACCACTTTGGCGTGCGTGTTTGGTGCCAAAAGTCCAACTGAAAAATAATTCCTCAACTTTTTGGTATTCAATCCACGTGCTCCAATTGCGGTCGATTCAGTCATGCCATAACCCTAAACGAAAAAACAAAAAAGGAAAAGAAAAGAAAAG
>NW_010381699.1:0-428 GCF_000414095.1 Morus notabilis
TTTGGTCAAAGATATTGTTCATTGCATGATTGGTTAAGTAATGTTGTACGCTAGCTAGGATAAGAATATGAAAAAAAAAATAATGGTATTATTTTGTGAGAATTGTTACAATAAAAATTGTAATTTTATCCTGCTCGTTAGAACTGTTATTTTAACCGATAGATAATATTTTAAGATTTATTAGTGTTTACATTAAAAATTTATAGCATGATGCAAAATTATTCTTACTCACATATTAAACTGTTTAAAAACTAA
Source organism: Morus notabilis (assembly GCF_000414095.1). Taxonomy (NCBI): domain Eukaryota; kingdom Viridiplantae; phylum Streptophyta; class Magnoliopsida; order Rosales; family Moraceae; genus Morus; species Morus notabilis. The sequence goes on from NW_010381699.1 coordinate 256, forward strand.
TCCAATATTTAAAACAACAATTACTTTCAGCAAGAAAAATAAGAGTTTCTATCTTAAAAGTTCTCAAGTACAAGAGAAAAATTTTCCCTTTTTTATCGTATCATGTTAAACTGCTTTTAAAAACAAGGTATAGGAAGTATTAAAAAATTTATTATAAAAAAGTATATTGGAAA
>NW_010381700.1:0-429 GCF_000414095.1 Morus notabilis
TGGTTGTACCCTGAGTACGCGTCCATGAAGCTCAGCAGGTCGTGTCCCGTCGTAGCGTCGACCAGTTGATCGATTCGGTGAAGTGGGAAGCTGTCCTTGGGACATGCTTTGTTCAGGTCACTGAAGTCGACGCATGTCCTCCACTCCCCGTTCGACTTCCTTACCAATACGGGATTCGAGACCCACCTGGGGTACAGGACTTCTCAGATGAAGTTGTTTCTGATCAGCTTGTCGACCTCATCCCGCAGGGCCTCGTACTGCTCGGCGTTCATAGGTCATCGTTTCTGCCTCTTAGGCGGGTATTTCTCGTCGATGTTCAGCCTGTGACACATGATGTCGAGACTTATCCCTTCCATGTCTTCGTGGGTCTAGGCGAACATGTCGAGGCTTGTTCTAAGAAACTCGACCAGTCTCTCGCGGGCCTGCGTC
>NW_010381701.1:0-428 GCF_000414095.1 Morus notabilis
TTTTTTTTTTAGCAAAAAGACCCCCAAACTCTTTAAAAGGTGACAATTTAGTCATTTCCGTCAAATTTCGTTAAATTTTTAACATAACATGTCATGTTATTTATACAGAAATTAAGCAAAATGTAGGCTGTATTTGGAGTTATTTTTACTTTTATTTTTCATGTTTTTTGAGAAAGAAAAAAAAAGGGAGAGAAATGACGTTTGGCACAATTAAAGACAAAAAACAGAAATTAAAATGATTTTTTGGTTTAGTGTAAAATGGGAGAGAAATGAAAAACTACTTTTAGTCGTTTTTCATTTTTTGTTTATGTTTTCTTCTCTCTCGAATAGAGAGAGAGATAGAAACATTAATGGATTTTTTTATATTGAAAACAATCTATTGATAAAACTACCAAACGCATTTTTAAAAATAATTTATGTTTGAGATT
>NW_010381702.1:0-429 GCF_000414095.1 Morus notabilis
AATTATGAGTGATTCTGGTTTAAAACATCATATCAGATTCCGAATCATGATTCAGAATCGTCCAAACCAAACACTGATTTTGAATCATGATTTAGAATCACTGTAAATAAACACTAATTCTGAACCAAGATTCAGAATCATAATTCTAAATCCATCCACCAAATACCCATTTAATAAGGTACTCCATTTTATTTATTTATTTATTCATGGATACGTACTCAAAAATTCTTTTACATTATTTTTTTAGGTAAAAAAGGTATTAATTATTCTAGTCTAGTCTAGTACTAATAACACCAACAAACAAACAAACAATCTATAAAAGGAAGGCCCTATGCTTTATCTCCCAAAATTCGTTCTCATATCTCCCTGTCAAAGAGGATTCATGATAAGTTCCTCGCACAAAAAAAAAAAAAAAAAAAAAAAGTAAAT
>NW_010381703.1:0-429 GCF_000414095.1 Morus notabilis
AAAAAAAAATGAAATGGGAATATATTGATCTAAAAGAGTGTATTTTTCTCATACTTTTGGAATTGCCAATGTGAGCTAAATGGTAAGAAATTTTTAAGTAATGTCATGAGTTCATTAGAACAGTAATTTTAACTCTTCTTGATTTTTGATTTATTTTGTCAACAAAAATCTTATTTTCTTTAATTTGGAACAATCTTGTAAAATTTGTTTACTCATTTGGATATTTATTTGCTGTAGCTTGGAGCAAACTTACTCCTATTGAGACGAGCAAAACTCTAAAGAAATGATATTGTTATAGCTCCACGATTCTGTATCCTATTTTTGTAATTTATTCATTTTTCTTTAAAATTGTAAATGCTTTGACATTGCAGCTTTAAAGATTGACAACAATATACCGAAGCAATTGTAATCAGTCTTTGATTTTTGAAG
>NW_010381704.1:0-429 GCF_000414095.1 Morus notabilis
ACAAATATAAGGTTAACAAAAAAATGACAAAAATAATGTTGTCATAATCTTTTTTTGTCCTCTCAGAAATAACCTGGTTACTGTAATGGAAAATGTATCATAGTTTATGAAAACAAAGAAAGGGCGTGGTAATTATTGAAATGCAATTAAGCAAGAAACTACTTTTGACAGTTTTAAGAACATTTTGCAAACCAACTATTAGTTAACAGGGGCAAAATGAAATCAAAGAAGTGACATTAAACTTGATAGCTTGAATACATTAAAGAGCGTTAAAAAAGAATTTTATTACCTTTTCGGAATTGACAGAGATTTTCCCGTACTGATATCTCATTTTGACGTTAGCATATAAAAAATGTGAAAAATGATTGGTCCCTTCAAACTTAACGGAACAAAAATGATTGAATACAAACAACAAACCACTTTTTTTTT
>NW_010381705.1:0-429 GCF_000414095.1 Morus notabilis
TTTTTTTAAGGCTTAACTCTTTTTTAATTAATTATAAAGTTATTATGATATCTTTCTTTTTTTGAAGCAAGTTCTTATGATCTCTTTCTAGAGTTTTTTTTTTTTTTTTTTTCCTGAGTGTGTACCACTTTCTTGAGTTGAATACAAAGACCGAGTGAAAAAGAAGAAACACTGATGAATTTTTATTGCTATTATTGGAGACTTCTTTAAGAATCATTGCAGACAAGAATTTAAAAAGAGCAAATAATAAATTAACAACGAAAACAAATCATTAGTCATAAGTGATCAGTACACGGAAACAAACCCCGAGACGGAACAACTTTTTAAGAATGTGGAAACCTTCTTAGGATGCTAATCATAGTGGTTGGAATCAAATTAGTCAAAACTGTGTAGAGCAAGGGACAGGACTTTGTAGACAACTTTTGGAAA
>NW_010381706.1:0-429 GCF_000414095.1 Morus notabilis
ACATTAAATTAAAAATATATACAAAATAAATAATTTTTAATATATATCTGACGACTAAAAAAGAACAAGTAGTTTGTTTTTTCAATTCTTATCAAATGACCCTTACTTTTATACATTCATCTTAAATATGTTAATAATATTTGAGGTGGCATGATTTTATTTACTACATTTTATTCATGTTCAGTCACGTAAGGTAAAACTTCATTTATATTTTATGCTATTAAATTTTTTGGTCATAAAACTGGCCACATTAAGGTGGTGAGTAGAAGCTGGTAAATAAGTTAGTGCCTCAAGCTTGGCTAAAATAAGAGAATATTATTTAGGGGTAAAATAATGCCTCAAGATCATGCTACTAAAAAAAAACTACTATTTACATGTCATGAGGGACTATTACTATTGTTATTGGTATTAAAAAAAGAAAAAAAAAAA
>NW_010381707.1:0-429 GCF_000414095.1 Morus notabilis
ATATATATATATATATATATATTCTGTTCTTGATCTGACTGCAAATCTATGCTTTTTCTGTGTTATTAATTTGATTGGATTGTTAATCTAGGTTTCTTTCTGTGGGTGTGTGTGTGTAGGATTTTTCTGTATTTAGTTAAGAGTGTAGATCTTTAATATTTTATTTGCTTCTTGTTTAGTTTGTGAGAAAATTTGCTGCTGATGTAATTAGATACAATTGTATCACAACTTTACTCAACATTGATTCCACTTGCTTGTATTATTTCATCAATGACATTAACTTGGATTGGATGCAGCCACTGGATGCTGCAATATAACAACATCGAATTCCAAGTGCGGGATCTGGGTACGCTCTAACGTTCCTTGTAATGTTTACGCTGAATTTCATTTTAAGTGAAGTAAATTTTTCTGCTTACAACCTTTTTTTTT
>NW_010381708.1:0-429 GCF_000414095.1 Morus notabilis
ATATATATATATATATAATAAACGTTGTATACGTACGTGCGTTTATACATTATTTCTTATAACCCTTGATGCAAACGAACTGTATATAATTCGCAGAAACACAAATACGTTTCTGAGAAGTTTCCCAGAGGGACACATCATATATATAGAAGATAATTAACTTGTTGCTTGAGTAAGTTTCCTCGCAAAAATAATTGCTAGATCAGGAAAAAAGTCGTTTTATAATTATACGGCCTAACAATAAAAGACTGGGCATATTGCACGCTATCCATCGCTTCGACTGATCATGAGAAGATACACTAACCAAGTATATATATTTATAGTAACTAAATTAGAGAGGGAAAATAATTAGTTACGTATATAAATCCTAAGCAAGGCACGATCTAGTAATAAGTAGCACTTAAGTCATCCGCTGTAGGAAAATGCCTC
>NW_010381709.1:0-429 GCF_000414095.1 Morus notabilis
CTTCACCAAGTAAGAGTGCTTCTGTTACGGTTACAAAAATTAGACCGACCGGGTTGAACATGGATGGATAAGTGGGGCCTCGGATTGAGATCACCCACGATTGTAAGCAAAATGTTGCGGCTGAATAAAGTGTTCCCTGCACAAATACACAAACTTTAAACGCAAAATTCTGACAGTAATATACATTGATTTATCCATCATTAAAGAGTTTACAAACATTGTTGAAACTCAGAAAGGCGGACCATAGAAGGTAATTAACAAGCAACAGAAAATCAACAAAACTCAAACTTAAATAATTTCTTTGACATTGATTACATAAATGTAGGCTTCTCATTCTCGTTAAAAGCGTCCTAATTCAACTATTCTCCTCTATTTTCATGAACTCCAGAAGTTCTCGGTTGAAACATAACGACTTGGAAAAGCATATTG
>NW_010381710.1:0-429 GCF_000414095.1 Morus notabilis
TATTATATATAATAACATGGCATAGACTTTGGACTCAAACGATCAGGCACGTTTAAGCCCCCCAAATTCCACCTGCTCCAGCGGATACCTGTCGCCGCTTCGCTGGCACTACTACTATTTTTTCTTGGTTGCGCTCATCCTGTATTAACCTCACTTGTCCCTTCGTCACCTCCAAAGGTCAGTTTTTCCACGTCATTCGTCTCTGCCGTTCCACGTGTGCGCCACATCATCCAATCCCACCAATTGCGGTCCATCGTAGGTGCGAATTTCGTGCAAGCCAACCGCTGCCGCCTGCCACGAATCGGCCACGTGGGCTTCTTTCTTTAAACCTGAAAACAAAGTTTAATCTGATATTGATTAGATATGATAATCTTTTTTATGTTATTCTATAAACCAACCAGTAATGTGAAGCCGTGTTTTTTTTTTTTT
>NW_010381711.1:0-429 GCF_000414095.1 Morus notabilis
TGTATATTCATAATTAATGCATCTATTTTTTCCTGATTTATTCATAATTGCTACATCAGGAGCCACCACCCATTCAAGTTATATATCTTGACAAAAACGTCAAGATCATTAGCATTTTCCTCGAGTATTCACTGCATTTTTTTTTTCCATTTGCAGTTCCTAGGAATTTCAGATTGCTGGAAGAGCTTGAGAGAGGTGAAAAAGGAATTGGGGATGGAACTGTTAGTTACGGAATGGATGATGCTGATGATATATTTATGCAGTCATGGACTGGAACTATTATTGGTCCCCCTAACGTAGGTTCTAAAATTTTGTCATTTTCTTTTTCCTGGTTTTCTTATGTTATTTTGTATTTTAGTTGCCTTTCTCCTGATGTTGTTTATCCAATGATGGTTCAGGGTCATTTTAATTTAGTTTATTTTTAGATTT
>NW_010381712.1:0-429 GCF_000414095.1 Morus notabilis
TTTTTTTTTATCTTATTTTCTTTCATTCTTACTAAACATAGCAAAAGACATCGTAATAATTATGGTGAGTACGTTTTTCTGCATTGCACATGCGCGTAGCCTTTCAAGCGAACAAATTAAAAACTATAATTATAGAACAAAAGAACTACGTGCCTTGTGATGCCAAACCTTACGTGTACATTACGTACCCAGCCTTTTTTATTCTCCTTTCCCTGCCTTCCTTTAATTTATATTTAATTACATCGGAAAATGCATTTCATATGAATGCCCCCTGAACCTTCGCAGATAAGGGATAACGTTTGTACTCTATCTAACATTCTAACGTAATAATTTGAGAACTCGTTTAATTCGTTAATTTAAATTTTTAATTTAAATTAAGGTATAATTTTATATAAAAATTTTTAATTATAATAAAAAAATTAAATATAA
>NW_010381713.1:0-429 GCF_000414095.1 Morus notabilis
TGGCACTCTCTCTTTGAGCCTTCAGCCCCATGTTTTTTTTTTTTTTTTTTCGGTAGAAGAGCATTTATTCATTTTATTTTAGGCTCATCCGCGTTTATTTTATGTTAACAAAGATTTACAAGTGCTTATTGAAATTGTTTTCCTCTTTACTTTCCTTTTTGGCTTCAAGTTATTTAAAATAAGAAAGAGCACTTTGCTTAAGAATATCAAAAGCGAACCACTAAGGTGTCTTTTTTTAATTTTTTTTCCTAAATATATTTCAAAAGTACTATATTTAGATTTTTTGAATCTTTGATGAACTTTTTTTTTCTGAAGGTAACCTGACGGTACAGATTATTGTGCTTTTTTATTGTTCGTTATATATTTGTGTTCTATTATTTATCAGTGAAGGAAAAAAGAAAAGTAATATATTCAATTTTTTTTTTTTTT
>NW_010381714.1:0-429 GCF_000414095.1 Morus notabilis
TTGTTTCTCGAACCTATAGTGAGTTACAGATAGAGTTCGAAAGGGTCAAGTCATTCGTACACATCTTCTTTTTGTTTTTCGAACCTTTGGGAATGTATTGAACTCAATGTGATTTTTAACTTGTAGCAACTTTGGAATTTGACATAGATATTGATATTTATCTACTGATATTTCTCGATTCCATTTTTGTTCAACCAAACATCGTCGTTAGCATTAGATTGATTGTTCTCAATTCTCAAATGCAAGGATATTCCTGCAGTCTAGAGACATGGACAAAATCTGATTGCAGTTTTTCAGTTCCTATATGTGCTCATTTTTTTTTTAGATTCCTCTGATGATTCATATTTCTGTTCCTTTTTTATTTTTCCTTGTAGTTTCCGAATTTTGTATTGTAAGTTTCAACTATTATGAAACTCCAGACCTCTTTCC
>NW_010381715.1:0-429 GCF_000414095.1 Morus notabilis
CCTTGACTTGTTCTGGTCTGAAATGGATCACAAAAGAAAGTGGTGAGAACAAAATTTAGGGGAGAGTTATTGGCCCTGAATTTGTTGGAAATTGCAGACACCATGTCCAAATCTTCAGGGGCATTAGGAAGGTAGTCAATGGCCTCCTCCTACTCCAAATGTCATGGTTGTCATCGTCGTCCCCAGAGAAGACCGGAGAAGAGAGACCAGAGCAGACGAGAGAAGCCAGATCGGAGAAGACCGGTGAACTGTAACCGGAGAAGATGACGAGAAGAGAACGGAGAAATTCAAGAAGAGATAGCGTGTGAGAAGTGAAGGGCAGAAAAAAATTTCAGAGGAGAGAAAATGGAAATGGAAAAAATGAAAACGAGTATAATTTATTTTCAGAATGGTGGTAGTTTTTGGGAAAAATACAAAAACGATTTTGTT
>NW_010381716.1:0-429 GCF_000414095.1 Morus notabilis
TTATGGACAAACTTGTCAAGTTATGGTTCATAGTCAGACAAATTATGGATAAAAACCGTGAATTATGGGCAATAACTTGTCAAGTTATGGTCATAACCAGACAAGTTATTAACAAAAATAGTAATTTAACTTATTTATTAACTTATGTAAACTATTAGCCTACTAATTTTAATTCATCTCAAGTCCTGACCTATTTCCCACTTTCTCCCTATTCTTATCAGGGTCAATCCAAATGGGCCTAACATATTCTTAAGGTGTGAATTATGACGGTGAGATATGGGATAAAAGAGGGAAACACGAACAGCTTTTGAAGTAAATAATATATTTTTTTTATACATACATTTATTTATGCCGACTATTTATCAATAAATAATTTTTTATTATGTTCACTTAAACTCTGCTAGTAATTATGCTTTCATACTCAAGAGT
>NW_010381717.1:0-429 GCF_000414095.1 Morus notabilis
TTTTTTTTTTTCTTTCTTTTCCTTCTCTTGTATAAGGGAGGTAAGTGGGACTAGGAAAACGATAGAGTTGTTGCTAGTTTTTAATGAAGGTGGTCTTATTGGTTTCCACGCTATTGGGTTCAAACTAATAGAGGGGAAACGCCAATAATATGGCATGGCCATTTTTTTTTTAAATAAATTTAAAAGGTTTACTCTCAATGTTTGGATGTTTCTCTCTAGGAATATCCATGAAGTAAACCGTGAAATATTGGATTATATTGCAAATTACAATTGGTTAAATTTACACGATGATTTTCTCCATAGCATAAACACTTGATGAACTAACTAGTAGCTAGCAACTTCATTCCTTGCGTCTACAAAGAGAGTAGATTATTTGGAAATAAAGGAATTAAAGAACCACCGGGAAGTGGTGGTATAGTGGTCTCAAAT
>NW_010381718.1:0-429 GCF_000414095.1 Morus notabilis
AAAAAAGAAGGTGGAGAAGATCGAAGGATCGAATCGAGATGACCGCTGGTTTCGTTGGCGTTTTAAAGTATGGTGATTGGTGGGTCGGTGAATGATGGTGGTAAAACTAAACCCTAGTTCGAGTGTTCGCATAACCGGAAAATGGTTTGTTTGTTTGTTATTATTTTTATTTATTTTCTTTTTGCAATTTTTTCTTTTACATTAATTATTACTCGTGAGAAAAATATTTGAGAAAATTACAGTGCTGCACCTTTAACTATTCTTTTTTTTTTTTTTTTTTGTAATGGACCTCAAATTTTTAAATTTAGTAGATTACACTCTGAACAATCGAAGTCCAATAACTAACAAAACGTTATTAGAGTGAAGGTTTAAAATACAAGATCTACACATAAAAGACAATGGCAATCATTGTTAAACAATGTCACATGT
>NW_010381719.1:0-429 GCF_000414095.1 Morus notabilis
TTCAATTCAGGGACTAATGGGACAAATTTAAGTACAATGACTAATTCTCTAGAGAGAAGAATTTAAGGACCTCTCATAAATTTATTTCTAATATGATAAAAAGGAGATACAACATTATAAGATAAAATTACAAATCAAATATGTTATTTTTCTACTTCTTAGTAAAGTTATAGCATAGACATCTTTCGGGGCGTTTTTTAGGCCGCCAGTGCATACAAAGAGAGGAAGACTTGACATGGTATTGAATTTCACGTCTGCGCGAGTTTTTAACTACAAATCCACTTGAAAGAAACAAAAGTTACCGATTTCGGATGGTCAAGGAAACGACATCAAGTAAACAAGCATCCAAAAAGTAGGAACATGTATGCATATTACGTAGACTTGAAGCTTGTCAGAGCAAAGAATTTAGGAGGAAAAAAAAAAAAAAAA
>NW_010381720.1:0-429 GCF_000414095.1 Morus notabilis
ATTAATTATTTAGTTAAAGATTAATTGTCAAAAATTGATTATATAATATTAATAATAGAATAATTAATAAAAGGCTATTAAATAAACAATTAATAATTAATATATCAATCATATATTAATTGCAATCTATTAATTAGTAAATAGTTGATAAATAAAAAAATAGTAATTATTCAATTAATAATCATATTAAATTACATGATAAATTGTAATATACTAATCAATAGTAATTAATAATTGATAATTAGCAATTCGCCATTATTTAAAGAATAATTATCAAAAATTGATCATGTAATATATTAAATAATAAATTATTAAATAAATGTTAGTAACTAATTAACAAATTATTTAATTATGTAACTAAAAGTTAATTATTTAAATAATAAATAGAATATTAATATATTATTTATATACTAATTATTTTTTCTTAAT
>NW_010381721.1:0-429 GCF_000414095.1 Morus notabilis
CTCTCTCTCTCTCTCTCTCTCTCTCTCTCTCTCTCTCTCTCTGTTTCGTAAGTCCCTGCAAACGTAAAAATCTTTCCTTTTTTTTTCCTAGCGAATAAGCCAAAAAAAATACACGTAAATCGAAAATGATTTGAATCACATAGTTTGAATCCTCCAACCAAACGTCTTCTAAGTGAAAAAAAAAGTAAAGAAAGTTGTTATTAATTATACAAACCATAAAAAATCTAAAAATGAAAAGAAAAACAACTAAAGAAAATTAAGCAAAAATAATAATAGTACTATCACATTGTAATCGGCAATATTGATGAAGAAAGTTTAATTGTACAATTTTCAACTCTTAAATACATATGCGTTCACGAGTACTATCTAGTAGAATACTCTGCTGAGTGCTGATATGTGTTGTTTTTGGAAATTAATTTGATACATTAT
>NW_010381722.1:0-429 GCF_000414095.1 Morus notabilis
AGCTTATTAAACCTTTAATGTTTTATTTTTAGAATAATATATTTTGTTAGAAATTACATAGTTCTAATAACGTCTTAAAAAAAAAAAAACTTTAAAAAATCTCTATTTTTAAAATTTCGTATATCTAATAACACAACTGAGAAACACTTATTCATAAAATAACTTTTTACAAATTTTTATTTGCAAGATAATTAAACTAATTACATTGTGTGCTTTACGTCTTAAGACACTCGCTAAAAAAATTTTAAAAAAGTTATTTTACTAATTTCACTTTTTAAGGTTATTTGTTGTGGAAAATTTGTTCAAAAGGAAAAACGATTGAGAAACTAAGGACCAATTTAACATCATTGTACTTTTAAAAATTTTATTGTAGAATTACTGTGACTAGAAACATATAGGTGTTTAGTATATATATATTTTTTCAGGGTC
>NW_010381723.1:0-430 GCF_000414095.1 Morus notabilis
GTAAAAAATTATCTGAAACAGTCACATTTAACTTTTTTGTTATAGTAAAAAATTTTCACATAAAATCACATATCAACTTAAATTAAAAACTTGAATTAACTAACTAAACAGGCTTACATCTATTGATGGAAGTACGAGTAATTCCTCCATTAGTACTATGTGCAGCTTCGAAGTTCCACGCAACCTCTTGTGTGATGAAAATCATAAAATCTAACGGCTCTCCTTCTCGAATAATATACTCGTTCTCTAAGTAGATCACTAGCTTTAGATACTCAATTATTGTTGCATGCACTTGTTCTTTCATTTCCTTAAGTTGTGGGACCTAGCATACACACAATATTCAAAAGTATCTAACTATAAATTAATTTTGTGATAGGTGAGCATGTAAGAATCAAGGTGATTCTTTCATATATATATATATATATATATA
>NW_010381724.1:0-430 GCF_000414095.1 Morus notabilis
AATTCTTCATGATCCAAGAAGCACCAACTCTATGTCCTGTAATCTAGCTAAATGTGTTTTGAGAGAGTCAATTATCCACCCTGGTAATGGACTGTGAGCGTTGTCAATGTGGGGTGGGATTAGGACACCCCAAGGTGCGTTTAGGAACACGTATGAACCTTCTTCGAAATTCCCATTCTTCAACAAGTTGGCTGGACCAGAAAAGAACATGAACAAATTAGAAAACATGTAATGTGCGTGTTTTAGGAAGAAATACATATTTAGAAGAGTTGTTTTCACTAGTGGTCTTTGATGATATACATTTTTCTTCTGTTAGATTCCTAACACGTATCTTCACCTTTCCAAAGGTTCAGCTACCGTTGTAATGTAAATAAATAAAATAATGGATTTTAGACCACTGTGAATGAAAGCTTAAAAAGTATCTGAAGGC
>NW_010381725.1:0-430 GCF_000414095.1 Morus notabilis
TTTTTTTTTTTTAGTAACTTTACCTCTCTTATCCTTTTTCATTTTTCCCGCGGTGTTCATTTACCGAATTAGTAATTCACCACTACTCTCCCTCCACAACGCGTTCCACCCACTTCCTTTGAAAAAAATTCCCATATCAAAACTTTTAATTCCCCATTAAGACATTTTTAGACTCGTTTAGTTCACTAATTTGAGTTTTTAATTTGATTTGAGATGTAATTTTATGTGATATTTTTTTTATTATAGTAAAAAAATTAGATGAGACTGTTTTTGAGAGTTTTTTTACCGTAACAAAACTCGAATTTTAAATTTAAATCGGTTAAATGAACGTGGTCTTTATCAATGAGAAATACTATAATAACTCATTTAGTCACTCTCTTTATTACTCTTTTCATTTATTGTTTGATAGGAGTATTCTATTAGCATGATA
>NW_010381726.1:0-430 GCF_000414095.1 Morus notabilis
TATTATTATTATTATTATTATTATTGTTTGCCGATCCAACTCGAAACTTATGTAAGATTGTAAAGGAAAGAGAATCACATCTGTTTTCCACATCAAAATAGCATTTAGTTCAACTAGCTTTGTATAAGAATATGACGGATGACGATTATTATAGGTGCATATCCTATTCTGATCATTATTTTATATAAGATTTACACTTTTCAAAGATATATAAGATCTTTGTAAATTCTACTTAAATTGTTTTGGCACCATCTTTCCTCCCTCTTCTTTCTTATAGCCAGTAACTTGTTAGTTTGTAGGATGACAAAAGAAAACTACAACCAACACTAGATTGTATTAAAATCCTGTTCTTTTAATACGTTGATTATGATTTTGACTCCTGAAAAGTGTTACTATCAGGATAAATGTTAACGTCACTTTTGTTATCACT
>NW_010381727.1:0-430 GCF_000414095.1 Morus notabilis
TTCAAATTAGATTTAATATCTAAATTTATATATTTCAGAGTCATTTTAAACATAAAATACGTAAAGTACCCTTAAATAAAAATAGAAAAAGCAAAAAACTAAAATAAAAACTTTAAACTTACGGTTTTAACCTTAAAAATATCCACAATACCATTAAAATGAGATTTTTTTTTGTAATGTTGGAAAGTTTTAGTATTATTTTCTCTCTCTTTTTTTTAAAGATAGTTTGATCATTTTAAATGTCAAAATTGAGATATATTTGTATATTAAATCAAGTTTGAAGGTATACATTTGATGAGATTAAAAACTGAAAGTATAGATTTTGAATAAATTAAAAACATAGGGTATAAAAATGTAAATATCCTTTTTTAATTTTATTTATAAGTAAAATATGAATATGATAGTAATTTAATATTAATATCAGGAATGA
>NW_010381728.1:0-430 GCF_000414095.1 Morus notabilis
AAAAAAAATAAAAAATAAAGCAAAAGAAAAAAGTAAAAAGAAAAAAAGATTAGTAAAAAGGAAAAAAGTTAAACAAAGAAAAAGAAAAATAATAAAAGCCAAAGCACCAAAACTGTTCGTTGTAGGCGATGAAAATGCACAGTGAAGCCAACATAAACTCTTTTATATATGTAGGAAAAGCAGTAAAAGTAAAGAACAAAAATAAAAAGTAAAAAACAAAAACAAAAACAAAAAGGAGTATCGAAGCTGTGCGTTTTAGACAACTAAAAAGCTACAGGAATAGAAAATAAAGATATGCATTAGCATAAATAACTTATGAAGATATGCATTATCTAGTGACACGTTGAGATTGAGAGACTACATAGATGAGTGAAGTGAACAAGAAAGAAAGGAAAGAAAAAAGTAAAACACGAAAAGAGGGGAAAAAAAA
>NW_010381729.1:0-430 GCF_000414095.1 Morus notabilis
GGATTATTATTACTAATGCCCCTGAATTTTAGAATCATTATCAATTTGTCTCCTGAACTTTAAAAACTCTAACTTTACCTCTTGAATTTTGAATTGTTTCAACTTAACCTATTCTGTTGTAATTTGTGTTGAAAATAGATAGAAAAAAAGAAAATAACCGTAGTCACGTGATCTTTTTGTTTGGATTTCTGTTAAAAAGTAACATATAAAAATCATGATCACACTTAATCCCTCATTTTCTATCTGATTTTAACAGAAATAATGACAAAAGGGGTTAAGTGAGCATAATCTAAAATTCATGAAGTAAAATAAGAGTTTTTAATATTTAGAAAATAAACTGAAAATAATCTTAAAATTTAAAGGCACTAGTGAGAATAATCTTTTTTATTTATTTTTATAAACCGTATATCCTTGAGTTTCCTTAACCCGA
>NW_010381730.1:0-430 GCF_000414095.1 Morus notabilis
TATATATATATATAGCCCCAGTAAGGTTTAAATTAGAACTGCTGCCCCCTATCTTGAGCTGATATATATATATATATATGTGTGTGTGTAATATAAAGGTGGGTGGTTGTTTGTTGACAAAAAGCTTGGACTGCTAACTTCTTAGTACAATCTCAAATAAAGCCTAAAAATGATGCTTTTCCAGAGGTTAATAATGTGGTGGGTGAATCTTTTGCAGGAAGGTTATGCTGTTAGTAGGTCGCACATTTGCTCTAATGCAATAAAGACAGATTGTCCCATGACAGAATGCATAAGAATCGCCAAGGAATTACAGCAATGTGACTCGGCTGCAGCTGTCAACTTGTAGACTAATGTTGGCGGCAAATGTTGCGCCTGTTCTTGCACAAGCTCAAATATGCAGGCTATCGTTTTCGTCTAATTGCGAAGAGTT
>NW_010381731.1:0-264 GCF_000414095.1 Morus notabilis
AAAAAAAAAAAAAAAAAAAAAAAAAAAAAAAAAAAAAAAAACTACTTTTATTCTTCAAATCTGTAAAATTCTACTAATTTTGCATTACTTTTCATTTTTATGTATTATCAAATTTAACATTAAGAAACATGCACTATAGAGTATTATGTTAGGAGTTAAACGCTCTAATTCTAAACCTCTTAATGTGAGAATTACATACGTCTACTTTTAGCTGCTACAATAATTTACTATGATTAAGAATAAGTTTACAAGAGAAAAAAAAAA
>NW_010381732.1:0-430 GCF_000414095.1 Morus notabilis
AGGGGCAACATATCAGAGGGCCATGACGATTGTCTTTGATGACATGCTCCATAACACGGTTGAATGTTATGTCGATGACTTGGTAGTCAAAACTAAGGAAAGGGAGCACCCTTTAAATGACCTTAAACGAGTTTTTGACAGACTCCGACAACACCAACTTAAAATGAACCCCTTGAAATGTGCATTTGGTGTAACTTCTAGAAAAATCCTTGAGTTTATGGTGAGACATAGAGGAATTGAAATTGATCCAGTAAAAATAAAGGCTATCACAGAAATGCCTCGACCTCGTAACCTGTGCTAGTTACGAGGAATGTAGGGGAAACTTGCATACATAAGGAGATTCATTTCTAACATGTCTGGTAGATGTCAACCCTTTACACAGTTAACTCAAAAGAATGTGCCATTTGTATGGGATGATACATGTCAAAAT
>NW_010381733.1:0-430 GCF_000414095.1 Morus notabilis
ATGTGCCTATGCTTTCGTTCAGCGAGACCATTTTGTTCAGGTGTGTTCGGGCATGAAATTTGTTGTGCAATGCCACATTGAGCCAAATGATTTTTGAAGTCGTGTGATGTAAATTCTCCTCCTCCATCGCTTTGAAAATGCTTTATTTTCCTGTCAAAATGCTTCTCAACAAAAACTTGAAATTTTAAAAAACAATCATAAAAATCATATTTATTTTTCAAAGGATATAACCAAGTATAACGAGTGAAATCATCAATAAATATCACATAATATTGAAATTTTTGGGAAGAAAATATTGGGGCAGGTCCCTATAAATCACTATGGATCTTTTCTAGAGGAAATTGAGAAATTGATTCAGATTTGTTAAAAGAAAGTTTACATCGCTTTCCTAATTGGCAACTAGTACATAAAGTATTCTTAGTCAACCAAT
>NW_010381734.1:0-430 GCF_000414095.1 Morus notabilis
CAAGATGATGACAATGAGGGTAAGACACGCTCCCAGGTGCTCCCGCAGCTGCAGAATGCCTCTCGGTGCCAGGTTCAAGGCTCAGATCTCAAGTCTCTGAAAACCCAGCCTCCCAAGCCCTACACAGAGGGTGATCTGGTAAAGGCCATGAAACAGGTTGCCAAATTCGTCACAGATCCTCGATTGGCTCAAAAGCTTAAGGAGACTACCGGCATCGGCACTGAAGCCACCCGAGGCAATATCATTCAAGGTCTAATCGAACGTGGCCACTTGGTAAAAAAAGGAAAATCCCTGCGTGCTTCTGACAGTGGTTGCTCTCTTATCGATGCGGTTCCCTCTGCACTGGCAGACCCTGGCACAACCGCGATCTGGGAACAGGCTCTCAGCATGATTGAAGCCGGCACCCTGACAGTGGACTCATTTATCGAGA
>NW_010381735.1:0-430 GCF_000414095.1 Morus notabilis
CTTAATTACTATGTGATTAAAAGTAAAAGTATAAAAAATAATGCTAATCATAACATGATTACTGTAATTAGTGTAAATAACCCTTACGGAAAGGGAAAAGAAATCCATTAATTTTTCTCTCATCTGCGTCAAAGAATAACTCTCCGTTTGAAGCGGTCCATCTATCTACGTCATAAATCGATTATACATATATATCCTTCACCCTCACTCTCACCCCAAAATTCCATTTCCAATTCCCTCCTTTTCACTTCTCATTCTCTCATCTCTCTTTCCTCTTTGCATCTCTAGGGTTTTCTTTGATTTTGATTTCTTATCCCAAATTCCACCATTTCTCCATCTCCATCTCTTTCCATGACTTCGACTTCCGTGAAGAACAGCTTGCTGCCTCCGGGCCTGGTCTCCAATCTCCAGGAAGTCCTTCTCAGCAGGA
>NW_010381736.1:0-430 GCF_000414095.1 Morus notabilis
GCATAGTGGCTAATTCATGTTTTTTGCCTTAAAAAGCTTGAGTTGATTTCGGAATATCTAATTAATTAATATTCTCTAATTATAATTAATATTCTCTAATTATGGGGTTGGCTCGATTTTTTCCGTTTCGTCTGCTACGCGTTGCCAAAAGCATTGAATATAAGCCGTTTGGCCGTTGACACGTACCGTTCCTTACACGTGTAAGTGCATTTCTTGTTCGTAAAAAATGTAGTCTTTTATTATCGTTATTATTATTTTTTTGGTATTAAATGTCGTGTTTAATTTTCTGATTTTTACAGGTCAATATTAAGAAGGAATCAGATACCTCTTTGGCTGCGGGACCCCGTGAAGGAAAATTCTTAGAGAAGAAACGGCTAGCGCGTTGAACACCCCCACTTTGGCCATTTAATTTGAAATTAACGACTAAGAC
>NW_010381737.1:0-430 GCF_000414095.1 Morus notabilis
GAACCCCGAACCCCGAACCCTGAACCCCGAACCACGAACCCCAAACCCCGAACCCTGAACCCGGACCCCGGACCCCGAACCCCGAACCCCGAATCCAGAACCCCGAACCCCGACCACCGAACCCCAAACATTGAACCCCGAGCCCTGAGCCCCAAGCCTTGAACCCTTAGCCTTGAACCCTGAACCCTGAACCTTGAACTGTGAATCGTAAACTCCAAGCCCCAAACCCCAAACCCTAAACCCTCAGCCCTGAACCCTGAACCCTGGACCCTGAACCCTGATCCCTGAACCGTGAACCTCGAATCCCGAACCCTGAACCCCAAACACCGAACACCGAGCCCTAAGCCTTAAGCCCTGAGCCCTGAACCCCTAACCCTGAACCCTGAACCGTGAACTGTAAACCCCAAACCCCAAACCCTAAACCCTAAAC
>NW_010381738.1:0-430 GCF_000414095.1 Morus notabilis
TAAGGCACGCCAAAAATGAGAAATACATTTTCTTACTAGCATAAAGCAAGCTTCAGGATTGTGTACTAGTTTTTGAGAATTTTTCTATACACTAGTTTTTGAGCATTTTTCTATCTCATGATCCTACCATATTGTCCTAGAGAGTGCATAAACAAATCCAAATTGTTTTACATCGTGACCCTAATTATCTTATCTTATCTTAATCTTGTGAGTGAAATTCATGAGAGTGACTTATTTTTACACTAGCCATCAACCTACCTCAACCCGCTCTTTTATCTGGGCTTGAGACCGGCTATATAAACGCATAGGCGGAGTTCTTATCTTATCTTAATCTTAAAATACATAAAAAAATCAGTCTTTTTCTATCCACTCTCATCTACTTAACAAGCGTCAACCTTTTTTTTTTTTTTTTTTTTTTTTTTTTTTTTTT
>NW_010381740.1:0-430 GCF_000414095.1 Morus notabilis
AAAAAAAAGTTCTAATGAGCACATAGCTAGAGAGTAGAGAACTCTGATTTTTAGAAGGCCATTAGATTGTAGAGCATTGTCATTCGTTCTACAATATTTGTGTAAATGTATTGCTTCATTGCTAGCAAATAAATTATGTACGGTTTTTTTCGTGGGTTTGGTCGTGATGGTTTGTTCATAAAAAATCATGCAGAAGCTCCTGCTTGAACTCAAATCCTACCATTTGATCTTTCTCTCCTCTATGGGTATGTTTCCGTGGAGGCAAAATATTTGGAGCCATGTATTCTGTGAGGTTGATAAATTCAAATTTAACATATAGTATCAATAAATGATAAACATGCTCATTCTCCTCAATAAAATCTTGGATTCAACTTTCTATTTTTAGTTGCGCCGTGCAATCTAAAGAGACGTTTGGTTTATGGATTAGAAC
>NW_010381741.1:0-430 GCF_000414095.1 Morus notabilis
ATCAGATTGATCTTAACACCTAAAAGTTCACAATGTATATAGTGGATCCAATGAAGACATATATAGTAGAAGGAACAATAAAGATGATCATGAAAGAAAAGTTGATACATCAAGCTTCATAACCCAAAAGAAGAACTTTTGGATGAAGAAAATCAACACAAGAAGACAAAGTTACAAAAAACGAACACCAAAACAAAAGAAAGACTTTTCCCTCTTCAATTTCCCAATAGCTAGTACTACTAGTAAAAGATCCCTAAAAAAAGGCTAACTTAAACAACCCCACAAGAACGTAGCCAATTATGAGAATAATTAGCATCAAAAGAGCTGGAAAATTCTTTAACTGCACACCTAATGCAAGAGAAGAAGACCATGATCACTACTAGTAAAAGCGTAATGAGTCCACTAACTAGCTACTAGCAAAAAAAAAAAA
>NW_010381742.1:0-431 GCF_000414095.1 Morus notabilis
TAGCCGACCCCAATTAAATTGGGATTAAGGCTTGTTGTTGTTGTTGTTGGTGTCTATCTTTTTCTATGCAATTGATTACATCACTTAAGTGTTTGCAGGTATGAACCGCTATCCTATTTGCTTGGGAAGGAGTACTTCCTTCATGCTTATGGTCCAATATATGCGCTTTCTGCTGACGTTGTGGCAAGCTTGGTTGCTCTTAGAAACAACAGGCAAGTTTGTTTCTCAGTGGACCTACCTTTTTTCCTAGATGTCCCTTGCTTTTGTACCCTGATTTTTAATTGCCTTACAGAATTTGGTCATGTACTTGTTTATCATGTATTCATGGATTTTCCAAAGTTCGGTTCACCTTATAAGTTTGTTCCTTGTTATTTTGAACTTTGAAGTACTCTTCTAGTTTGCCATTGGAAATTTGTTGATCAGATTCTTGA
>NW_010381743.1:0-431 GCF_000414095.1 Morus notabilis
AAAAAAAAAGATAATTATAATAATTACTAGGTAATTTTGTATGTAAAAAATGAAAATCATTATAATAATTAAAAATGTTGTTTCTAAAATGTTGAAAAACAAATGTTGTTATATTTCAATATCTTTTGTATAAACAAAACATGCTCTTTTTAAAATGATACGTACATTGCACATATATGATATGATAATGATCCAATTTGAACTGATAATCTAACTTCTTTCATATTAATTCTTCTCTGACTTCTTTTTCCCTTCTTTTATTTCTCTTATTAATAAGCTTGAAAAAGATCTGATCGATCGCACGGAGATAATTATTCGCGTGTTTATATCGCAAGCGAAAGTTGAACCTTTGAAAGTGAAAGCTTCGCGAGAATAAAGAAACGTTTGGTTCACAAATTAAAATTATGAGATTAAAATTATTTTTAATTTAC
>NW_010381744.1:0-431 GCF_000414095.1 Morus notabilis
TGCTCATGAAGCCCACCAGGTCGACAACGTGCTTGCCGGCTGGAGCCTTGTCCGCCAGAGCACGGAAGCGCTCATCACGGTTGCCCAGAATGATCACGTCAGAGTTGTTGATCACAGCGTCGAAGTCCGAGTTGAGCAGGGACGAAACGTGCGGGATCTTCGACTCGATGTAATCCTTGTTGGCGCCGTGGACACGAGCGTATTCAACGTTGCTGTCGAAGATGCTCAGGTCAAAGCCTTTACCGATCAGCATTTCAGCCAGCTCTACCAGCGGGCTTTCACGCAGGTCGTCAGTACCGGCCTTGAAACTCAGGCCGAGCAGGGCGACTTTGCGAGTGTCATGGGCGGCAACGATGTCGAAGGCGTTCTGTACCTGGGAAACGTTGCTGCGCATCAGCGAGTTGAGCAACGGCGCTTCCACGTCGAGGCTG
>NW_010381745.1:0-431 GCF_000414095.1 Morus notabilis
AAAAAAAAAAAAATTGCAAAACTAGTAGGAAGATTAAAACTAGTACAGATCTAGAAGATTACCATTTGAATGTGAAATTTACTCTTAAGTAGGTAACATTCCCATGTGATATGCATATATTTCCTTATTAGTATCCAAATGTGGTATGCATGGAGATCTGATCCCAGCGACTTCAATATCTATCTGGTGATATGAGCGACAAAAGAATCGAACTCCTTGTGAGAGTCTCCACCTTCCGCCAAAGAATCCCGCAACGCAGCACCGAGCTCCGCCGCCTTCTTCCTCATCGCATTGCCTTCCGTAGATGCCATCAACTTCCTCACACCATCAGCAATCGTAGACGCCGTTGCCAGCTCAAAACGGCGGCTCCAGTCCCTCACAGCAGTCCCAACTTTGAGAACTTGAGTTATTAAACTTGTGTTCCTCGGCTG
>NW_010381746.1:0-431 GCF_000414095.1 Morus notabilis
GGATTTCGAACCAAAGGAAAATTTAAAGAAGTTTTCAACATAAAGAGAAGGATTTGAGGTAAGATTCCTGAAAACCTCTCTTGAATCTCAAGTTTTTCGGATTAGAAAACTTATTTTTGGTTCGAATGGATTTTGAACAATTTTGTGTAAAACCATGGTAGAAATTGAGGATCTTGGGTTCTTTGGACTTGATGTAGTATCTAGAACCTAGATTTGGTTGTTTCCCCTTGAAATGTTTCAGATTTGAACTTGAAATTTCAGGTTTTTAGGCTGATTCAGCGAGTTTTCCTTGCACTGCTGTTCTCCACCGGTCGACCTATGTGGTCGACCGGATTGCACTACATTAGGTTGACCTGTGCGGTCGACCGAAGTGCACACCACCGGTTGACCAATGGTGTTATACTGCTCTGTCATCGGTCGACCGGTGTACA
>NW_010381747.1:0-431 GCF_000414095.1 Morus notabilis
ATTATCAAAAGTAATTGTTAAAACTTTATATTTAATCCCATAAAAATTAAAAATTTCCATTATAGTTGAAAAAAATAGCATTTGCGTTATGTGGAAATTGACATAAACGAAAACCAATTATTCGTTTGTGTAAAACCCAATCCTAGTCAACATAATGCACCGTGACGCATAAATAACTAGTTTTATTGCACCCTTTCCAAAGATCAGAAGTACAAGAGATTATAGCATTGAAAGACCTAAAATTATCAATTAGAGATTGTCTCATTGTATAAAAAACTTTCATGCCATCAGCTCGTGTTGTGTTTCTACTTACCCATTTAAATTGTGGACAGGAGGTCGTCTGAATGAATTCTTCAAATGTTGAATCATCTGCAAAAGACAAAGGTAATTTGGCACTAGCTAAAAATTTAGCTAGTGCCTCACGAGCACGT
>NW_010381748.1:0-431 GCF_000414095.1 Morus notabilis
TTCTGCTGCTTTTGTCTTTTTCTTGATAAACCTTTTAATGAAAAAAAAAGTATTATTGGGGAATCTTATTAGCATTGTTTAATAATCTAAATCTAAATCACTAAGGTTAATGTTAGGTTTAATGTTAAGAGACTTTTTTCAGTAAACCGGTCTATCCATAAGATCAATTTCTGATTGTTAGATCTAAAAAAATATACAGAATATATAATTTTTAATACAAATCAAACGACTAAAAAGTATAAAAATATTGATAATTTATATTTTTTACTCTATGAGAGAAACTCCCTAATGTTAATTGTCATGCTGTGTTTTTTATTTTTACATGCTACATATAAGGAAAGGGATGGTTTAAAAAAAAAAACCTATATATAGGCTTTATATATATATATATATATATTGCCGAAATAGTATATATGATGCCATTTGGGTTT
>NW_010381749.1:0-431 GCF_000414095.1 Morus notabilis
TATATATATATATATACACACACACACACACATGTATATATAAGTGTGATTTGAGTTCTTCTAAACCTTTTTCTTTTTATAGATGGTGTAAAACTGAAGGGAAGAGAGAGATAGGCTTAGGGACCCAAACGTGATGGCTTTTATAAACGCTCTTAAATTCAATCCATTGACTTATGGGATTGTGGGCCGGTTTAAGAAGTTTCCCAAAATAAATTTCTGAATAGGAAACTAAATCTTAATTAATGAAATCGATATGAGCCATATTCCACGAATTGAAAACAAAACAATCCTACATTTTTGGTATTAACAACGTGGAACATGGGCCATCGGATAAGATTATTAAATAGCATATTTTGATACTCTACAAATCTAGAGTATCAAAATATGCTATTTAATCTTTATCCAATTTTCAATTAAATATGATATAGATT
>NW_010381750.1:0-431 GCF_000414095.1 Morus notabilis
TTTTTTTTTTCTTTTTCGTTTTTATTTTTTTAAGTTAAAACAATTATTGTCCTAAAAAACTGTGAGAGTTGGAGCATTATAAAAAAGGTAGATCTTTCATCTCTCATCACTAGATCATCAAGTCAAAGGAAATTTTACTTGCTTTATCCGTGCCTAGTTTAACTTGATGCACCGTAAAAAATGCCAATTTAATAATTCAATAAAAATAAATTAAGTTTTTAATTTGAATTAATATGTAATTTTATATAAAAAAATTTTACTGTAATAAAAAATTTAGATGTATTTATTTTGAGAATTTTTTACTATATTAAAACTCAAATCGATAAAATAAATGTGATCTAAATGCTTCCACCTTTATTACTAGTTTACCGGGAGGTTATTTTTGTCTCGTTCATTTCACCGATTTGAGTTTTCAGTTTTAAGTTTTTACA
>NW_010381751.1:0-431 GCF_000414095.1 Morus notabilis
AAATAGAAGTGAGAGATAATTATCAAGTTTTATCTTGGAGATAAAATTTTGGCTTCTTCTGGGAGTCTGACATCTATTCTATAAATAGGAGATTGCAGAAAATTGGAGCACACAATTTTTGCTCTCCCTAGCATAGTGTGGCTGAATTTTGCAGAGTGAGGAAAGGAAAAATTTTCTCTCAAATTCCACGTCCTGTATGTATTGGTGTTCGTAAAATACTTGAGAGTTGAGTGTTTATTTGTTAATCCCTTTTTGTTATAGGTGTGCCCACATACACATTTTCGTAGATTTAAGGAATTGACAAGAAATATTCGGGTATTGTAAACAAGTTTAGAGCAAAAAACATTTGTAGTCAAAGAACTTAACTTGTCGACCTACTTGATCGCTAGGTAAATTTATTCATAAATTAATTTGATTAATTTATTTGTGCA
>NW_010381752.1:0-431 GCF_000414095.1 Morus notabilis
TGTGAGAGAAAATACTGTAACGAACCACGAACCATGATTCGAATCATGGAATGAATCTAGATACCAAACGGACTCTTCGACTTCTTCCGCACGGCGAAAGTTCTTTACAAACTCGATCCAGTATTCCATCGCCCTTTTCTTAAAACAAAATGGACTATGCGGATGCTTTTACACTTCATCCAGTTGCCCTACCTAGTTAGAAAAGCTTTTATAAATATTGCACCATAACTTTTCAACAAAATATTGGAAGAGAAAGTATTACTCATTTTTCCTACATCTTTATTATTAGAAAATCACTACTACAATCAGCCATGTTTCTTGCTATATAAATGGTGAACTTGGTATCCTATCAGGATTCCCGCATGGTACTACTTGGATACCGATTTTGTTTTGTTTATTTTATTATGGGAAAAAAACAGGAAATACCATTC
>NW_010381753.1:0-431 GCF_000414095.1 Morus notabilis
CACCCCCAGATTATTAGTTAATCCACACCTGCTTGTTGATCCAACGGTCTCAATGAGTTACTTCGCTCTTTGATCCAACAACTTTCACTTGAGACTGAGAGTACGGGTAGACAGAGGTCTCGTTCACTTTGTGGATTTAAATTTTTAATTTGAGTTGAGATGTGATATTTTTTTAGAACTTTTCACTGTAGCAGAAAAAGTTAGATGTGACATTTTCTGAAAATTTTTTACTGTAAAAATCTTAAGCTGAAAACTCAAATCGGTGAAATGAATAAGACAAGAGTGTACTTACTCGAGCAGTCAATTTATTTGTGGTGTGTTTATTAAAAAACTCAGAGGGAATAAGATTAAAATAATTATTATAGTATTAAGATAAAAAAGGAATATTTACATATTTATACCTTATATTTTATTTTATGTTTATTAAAAAA
>NW_010381754.1:0-432 GCF_000414095.1 Morus notabilis
TTTTTTTTTATTTTATGTTTTCGTTTCTTTATTGCGTTTTATTCTTGGACCCTATATACTTAGGCCTCCTTTTTAGTCAGAAAACTCAAAACCTATGTGCCTATTTACGTTTCAAACTTCGTAGAATTTATTGCCTTATGTTAAAATGTACCTGCGGGATTGAAGATCAACTCCCTAAAATTTAATATATAATTAAGTCTATTGTTATTTTTTTATTTTATTTAAAGATTGTTTGGTTATTAAAAAAATTTAATTTAAAAGGGTGTAGAGAGTAAAAAGAGAGTGCGTATAAAACCACACTGAAAATAATATAATTTTAGAATAGAAATCATAAAATAAATATTTTATCCATCCAATGTGGTATGAGCGCCTGTAATATTAGGCAGTCTCAGATGGGACAGAACATGCGACGAACAATATAGGGAGGGAGCA
>NW_010381755.1:0-432 GCF_000414095.1 Morus notabilis
AAAAAAAAAAAACCTAAAAAAACGACAAAGTTTTCACCTCTTGTATATTACAACTGATTAAATAATAATCGTGTATTGATCTTTGAACGTGAAGTGGGCCAAGTCACGAGTGGCCGGGCCCGGTAGTACAACCAAGAATGGCCCACCTTGTCTTGCGATTAGGTGTAGGGTGGGCCCAAATGAGAAAGCAACCGAAGGACGCTAAATTCACCTGACGTGGGGGTATGGCCACCTCACCGTGGTGCCTAAGGTCCTCCACTCGTCAACGCAATGTGGATCAGCTTTCTGTGGGTCCCACTTCTCTTTTTTAAAAAAAGTAATTATTTTCGTTTTATCTTATCTTTTCAATCCATGTGCTTCCAATTTTGACTCTGCGTTTCAGTTTTCACAACAACGTTGACTGGTTGTGAGCATGTGCACTATTGTCCTTTT
>NW_010381756.1:0-432 GCF_000414095.1 Morus notabilis
ATTAGGGCACTTTGTCAGAAAATGAAGAAAAACGAGAAACGAAGAATCCATAAAAGTATTCATAAGTGTAAAACTAATTGAAGAAAAGCCATTACTTTAGATTAGCCACGCATGAACATAATTACACAACCTGAAAATTAATTTGTGCAGCCAGCCACTTATTTGTATTATACAGATACTCCAAACGAGGGTTACTCATGGGTGCAGGTCCGGCTAAACTTTCAGCAGATATTACACAAATTTAAAGCTTCTGAATTAGTAAAACATACCACATATAAGGCTTCACTTCCTTTTAGAAATCCTCGTGTCCCGTCTATCGGATCTAATACCTGCATTGACAATCTGGAATAAGGTACCCAAAGAAGAAATATTACCATAACGCTCCAAAAAAAATTTCAAGTAGAAAAGAGCATGTTGTAAAGTAGTAGGGAA
>NW_010381757.1:0-432 GCF_000414095.1 Morus notabilis
GACTAAAAAATCAATAAATATAAATATGATAGTATCTTTATGTAAGAATGGTGGCTCAGGTATTTAATCTTTTCAACAATGTGTGATAAATACATTGTGGCTGCCTACTAAGAGCAACTACACAAATGGATGACATTGTATCTATCACACAAATTATAATTTGCATGTGACACAAAATAGATAACTTGAGTAAGATATAAAGTAGTTCGTGAATTAAATACATAGCCAAAAAAAGGAGAAAACAACATAAGAGGCATAGTGTAACATAGATTAGATTATATGATGAAATAAAATAGGAAAAGTAGAGAAAAAAGAGAGTAAATAATAGCAAATAGAGGAATAAAAAGGTGATGAATAGAATAAGGAGACGCGAATGAAATAATAAAGCCTGTCTTTTGCTTTTTTTCCCTGCAAGGAATTTTTTTTTTTTTT
>NW_010381758.1:0-432 GCF_000414095.1 Morus notabilis
AACAACTCCATGGTGATGTGGGAAATTCTAGCTATATTAGCCGTTTTTAGTTGCATTGTCGTTTATCTACTTAGCTTTACTTTTGTTATTAGCTTATCATTATTTGCCTAGTTTGTCGTATGTCGTAGTAGTTATCTTGTTATACTTTTGTAAATGGGCTATAAATAGCCTCATTACCAATTATATTAGGGGGATTTTGAATATTTTGATAATTGAATTAGAGTTAAGTTTTCTCTCTAATTTAGGGGTTTTCCTTTTGTGGGATTTCTTTTAAATAGATTCAAAAATCCTCAGTCCAAATTATGTTGGTAAGATCACGTTCTATCTATTCCGCTGCGTTGTAATTATTTGTTTCCTAGATGGTGTTGATCCCTCCTTAAATGTCATATAATTATAAAGGCTGAGTTTCGGAATTAAAAAGAAAAAAAAAAA
>NW_010381759.1:0-432 GCF_000414095.1 Morus notabilis
TAAAATAAAATAAAAATGATGTCAAAAAGTTCTGAAATTTTGCAGACACGATCCTTACATTTTTCTGGATATGCCTACGAAAAATGGCCCCAGAAAATGGCAAAAACAAGTAAAATGCTGCGAAAAAGTCCCCGGGCCGCGTAGTGGGGCACCCAGGGGCAGGGATGGGTCAAAAATTTATATTTTTATTTAACTTTTGCATTCTAAAATTAGTGTATGATTTTTAGGAATTAATACAACACACGACACAATTTATTGACGAATATTCTATTGTTTATGATTTTCATTCTTTTCCATCTTTAATTTCTAAAAATCGTATATTAATTTTAGAATGGAAAACATAGATAAAAATATAAATTTTTCACCCAGCCTGGCCCCTGGGCGCCCCACTACGCGGGCCGGGGACTTTTTGACAGCGTTTTACTTTTTTTT
>NW_010381760.1:0-432 GCF_000414095.1 Morus notabilis
GTTAAAGAAGAGGAACCCATTATGAGCCGTATAAGCGGATGGGAGGCGTCCAACAATGAGTTTTTGGGGAGGTGTATCATATCCGACAGAGTGGTATTCTCCACACGTAAGGTGGCCAGAAAATTAAAGGTAGGAGTGCTGGCTAAAGGCAAACAGGCTCCTAACGCCTCTTTAGGCGTGCCGTCTGGCATCCGCGAAAGGGCATCTACAGCCCAGTTAGTCGGCCCTGGCTTATACTCAATCCGAAAGTGATAGCCGAGTAACTTGCGGAGGTAGACTTGCTGGTCTGGGGTCTGAATCACCTATTGGAGCAGTTCCTTAATACTTTTGTGATCCGTTCGGATAACGAAGAAACGGCCCAAGAGGTACTGCCGCCATTTTTGAACAGCCTCGGTAATGGCATACAGTTCCTTGATGTACGTAGAAGAGGCC
>NW_010381761.1:0-432 GCF_000414095.1 Morus notabilis
GACGGTGGAATATGTATGATCTCCATCGTTGTAACACTAGATTCATTTTCCAGCTTCACAAGGCCCCACTTATTAGCTCCAAGATACAGATCAAATGCTGGTACTGTGTCTTTGCCATCATAATTCCCATACATGAACCTTGCTCTGATCAAATATTTGTTACCTCTGCCTTCCAAGGGTTTTAGCGTGTAGCAGTTTTTGTCTCCACTAGGAAAACTTCTTACGTTCCAAAATTGTTGTTCGATAGTATCAGTATTGTATTCTAGAGATATTGTATTGCTTATACCGCTGTCCGTGAAAGACGAATCCGAGACATAACTTAAGCCCGTCGATTGATCGATGTAACTCGAGTTTTCCGACGTCCCACAATCTATGCTAATAAAGCCTGAGAAAGTGAAAAAAAAAAAAAAAAAAAAAAAAAATTAAAAGCCC
>NW_010381762.1:0-432 GCF_000414095.1 Morus notabilis
TTTCTTCTAATTTATATATTTAATAATTAATATTATTAGTAAAGTACGGAAAAAACAATATTTACGACGGCATATCTAAATTGTCGTCACAACTAGTCCACATTACTAGTGATGAGACTTTGGTCGCAAAAGGTTTTAAATACTTTTGCAACAACAAGATGTCATCGCAAATAAGTTAGGACGTGTCATCATCAACGACATATTCGACGGAACATTGTGGCGACTTATTTGTGACGACTATCATTGCTAATATATTAGCGACGACATTTTAAAACTATGTCGTCGCAAATATATTATTTGCGTCGGGTTTTTTACGACGACTAATTTGCGACAACATGTTGTCAAAAATACAATATTTGGGACGACAATACAGTTATTTGCGATGACATTCCGTTGCCGCAAATAACCTTTTTTGTTGTAGTATATGGCAGG
>NW_010381763.1:0-432 GCF_000414095.1 Morus notabilis
AACCTATTTACTAAATTTACCCTTATTAAGTTTTGTTATTCACTTAACAGAAGCATATTTTTTGTAAGCACATTTATTTTATTCCTATTCCTTTTAATTTTTATTTTAATTTTTATGCAAGTAAACAACATAATATAAATTTAATTTCCCTTGTAACTTAATTCATAAATTAAATTAGTAAACACTTTAATGGAATTTTGGAATTCAATTACGTTGAACTTAATTTCTTTTTTTCTTGAAAATTATTTCCTATTACACACTCAATAATAGAAATCAGTAAAGTCAGCCCCTAGGATGGGGTTGTAGAGCGTTAACTATAGTGTTCCATTTTAATAGCAGAGATACCATTACCGTACGCAGTCCTTAGCTCCTTGGGAAATCTACGTCTTGAAGAATTCATACATCAGACAAGAATACATTGCTTCGCCCTAA
>NW_010381764.1:0-432 GCF_000414095.1 Morus notabilis
ATTACAACAAAAGGATTAAATTAAAACAATTTAAAGTTCAGGAGATAAAGTGAGAGTTTTAAAAATTCGAGAGACAAACTGAGAATGATTCTAAAATTTAAGTGGCACTAATGATAATAATCCTTTAACCTTAATATCTCCACCACGTTTCAGGTTTGCCCCTCCTAAATGTGTTCCAAACCAATTAGTTTTTGAGAAATGATAGGAAATAGGCCTGCATTTAAAATTTATGGAAGTAAATGGCCAATTTATCAATGTATAGAAATTAATAGACCATTTCATGTTTTTAATTTTTAATTTTCTAATTTACCCTTTCCTTGGTATTTTCCCCTTTCTTTTGGTAAATCTAGATATATTCAGGACTTACTAAGTTAGAATCACTTGAAAAATAATAGTTCAAGTTCTAATGGTAAATCCTGGATTTACCAAGTT
>NW_010381765.1:0-432 GCF_000414095.1 Morus notabilis
ATGTGACTATTTCTGAGAACTTTTTACTGTAGTAAAACTTGAATTGGTGAAATAAACGGGGCCTTATATACAATTAACTAGTTCTGTATGTTGTAAGGAGAAACATCAAGTGTACTTTAGACATTATTCAAATTATGTAGTTAGACTCTTAGATACAAAGAAATACACGTTGATGATTGGAATTCTAATTTTTGTCCCAACTTTTTAATACTAAAAGACTGTAGGTTTTCAAAATGTTTTCGAGTGCGGAAGCGTGTACGTACAGATTGTGTATAAAAAAAATTTTATAAAACATTTTATAGATTATATTAATTTGTGCAATAATAAATTAATCATATTAATTTATAAAGATAGATACCTAGCGAACGATTAGGCGGATAACTTGATGTTTTTGACCACGAACAATCTAAGCTCCAAGCTTTCTAAAAAAAC
>NW_010381766.1:0-432 GCF_000414095.1 Morus notabilis
AAATAGTAAAATGAGGACCTTTGTGAATACTATCATCTATGTTTTAAAAATTTCCCCTTCTTCTTTCACCTCCTTCAAGCCCATTCTTTTGTCCATTTCCAAAACCAGGACTACGATATTGGGTCAAGCACATGTAAGTGGGCTTCCACTTATTTTTATATTTTAATATTTTTTTATCATTAATTGAATTTCAGTATACGAGTAGTAAACGTGTTTGTAGATTGACACGAATCTATTTAATAAATAGGTTAACATGTCGTATTCATGTCAACCTTATAATAAAAGAGACGTGTTTGAGTTTCTTATTCTAACACAATTATTAAATGAGTGGTGCTCGTATCAAGAGTTATAGTGTAACAGAAGGGTATAACACACAACAAACTAGACACAGTAGCATGAATTGTCACCCCTAATTAAAATCTTAAACTCTAA
>NW_010381767.1:0-432 GCF_000414095.1 Morus notabilis
ACGACATAAGTGGGATTTTTCGTTTATAGGGCAAATAGTTTGTTTCCAGTACCAATGAGAGATTAAAATAAGTGATCAATGGGGAAATAGTTTGGATTTTACAAGGATGAAACTTGCTGTGTATATTTTTAGCCTTATTAACTGTTGGGTATGGTACATGATTTTCGTGTGCTCTTGTGATTAGAAAAAGGGTAGATATGAATTAGGACAAGGATTCAGTGTTCAAGTTCAAGGCACAAAAATATGCTGAATTGAAACTTGAATTAAGCAATTTGTAATTTCCTATATGCAGAGCACGGATTTTGAAACACTTCTCACGAACAAGCTAGTTTGTTTAATTATTTCATATACAAGTTAGTTTGTGTAATTATTTTTCATTCACCATTTTGTAAGTTCAGGGGCTTATGATCATAACCATTTTGAGTTGGCAAT
>NW_010381768.1:0-432 GCF_000414095.1 Morus notabilis
ACGTATTAGAAGTGCAAGAGATGCAACATTTGCACACTAATAATTTGAGCAGTAGGCAGTTAAGGCTCATAAAAATTTAAGAAAGTTTTTGTTGGATTGAAATCACTGAAGTTATCGTACAGTTAGGACCCTATTTTTTTTCTCTCCCTCTTTGTATGATTATTAGACCTTTAATGCCGTTATATAGTTAACACCGTTGAGATTATATTTTTATACGTATCTAATTATATGCATTGATTAATGATGCTTGGTTCCGCAGAATCCGACATTTTTTTTAGATTATGTCTTTATGATATGAAATGTTTATGTTATTATATTGCATTTAATACCTATGACTTATCTTAAAATTTAACCAACCTATTTTTTGCAACATTTTATCTAGTCATTTGATGCAACAATTTGGTCGCAAACAATATTTATCTGATATTTATT
>NW_010381769.1:0-432 GCF_000414095.1 Morus notabilis
TTTTTTTTTTTTTTTTTCCCCTAGTAAAAAAAGAGGTCAATCGTGATTGTTTTTAGTTTAATAGTCACTTGACAATCTAGAATCTCAGATGCAGTGAATTCAATTTATACTCTCGTCAACTAGCATCTATAATTTAAAATCACGTCACTCTAAAAAATTTAACGCACACATAAATAATGCAATCGATCCTTGAATGTTAATGAGAAAGCCTTAATAAATCGTCCTTCACCTTCATGTTACCACCATCACCACCAATCATCACGTGCATGAATTAGCTATAGCATGCAATTTTAACTTTCATGCGGCCCCTATTTTAGTTATTGGGTTTACATTTATTTAAATTATAAACTAAACTGTTAGTTAAAATTTTTCATAGTTTAACGATATTAAGCTTGATTTAACTGTCATTTAATAATTGAAAACAAATTCTAT
>NW_010381770.1:0-433 GCF_000414095.1 Morus notabilis
CCAAGGGTTTTCAATCTCAAAACATGGATTAAAAAAGCTAATTCATTCACTTCAGGTCCCCAAATGAAGCTAATTTGGGTCATCCTCGAAACTGAGGTCAAAACAGGATTTTTCAACAAAACATAGTCAAAACCCGTGTACACCGGTCAACCGGTGACAGAGCAGTGCAACACCACCGGTCAACTGGTGGTGTGCAATTCGGTCAACCGCATAGGTCAACCTGCAGACTCAGTGCAGTCCGGTCGACCGCACAGGTCGACCTGTGAAGAACAACAGGTGAGGAAAATCTGCAAAATCAGCCCAAAAACCTGCAATTTCGGTTCGAAATCGAAATATCTCAAAGGAAAACTACTAGATCTGGGTTCTAAGTACTAAATCAAGTTAAAAGAACCCAAGATCTCCAATTTCTACCATGGTTTTACTCAAAATCCAT
>NW_010381771.1:0-272 GCF_000414095.1 Morus notabilis
AAAAAAAAAAAAAAAAAAAAAAAAAAAAAAAAAAAAAAAGAAAGAAAAGGACACTGATGGTCCTGAAGTGATTCCTAGTTTGTCCTTTCTCATGGCTTATAGCTAGGAAATACTTTTTCTAGTTAAAATCATGACTCGTATCTTTGTGAAAAAATGTGTCAGTTTCCCTTCTTTATAATGATGACCTAAGAAAGAGATCACAAGTGGGGTCCAATTTGGGTGCGTAAATTTGCACGAAACTCAAGTTTGAAAAACGGAACTCAAAGGTGAAA
>NW_010381772.1:0-433 GCF_000414095.1 Morus notabilis
GAAATTTCTAACATACAATACGATACAACAAGAAATCTGACTTATATGTATCCTGCAACAAGAGGAGGTTTCTACTCTAGCAAGGGACAAGATTTACCGTGGCAATCCGATTTTATCGAAGCTGGGGCCTGTTCAAAAGCCCTGCATACAGACATAGAGATGCAACCAGATGAGCAGGTTAGCTGAAATCTGCTGATACTGTCATATTGATATAGCTGTCTTGTAATTTGGGACAAATCATTGAGCAGACGGATTTCCGCATGTGTTTAAGCCTTTGAAGATTATTGGTTTTCTACCTAATGCGTGGAACAATACTATAGGACACCGGCGGTATCCAACGTCACACACTAATAGGTCCCACAACAGGGACCCCACAGATGGCACCCTACTTCTATTAATTGTGGTGGTGGACACCATTGGTGCCTCCAAGCAT
>NW_010381773.1:0-433 GCF_000414095.1 Morus notabilis
ATATATATATATATATATTTTTTAGTGAAAAATGGGGATTTTATTTGGGTTCATATTTTAGAGACAGCTCTCATTCCAATTTAAATACATCAAAACGGCGACGTTAGCTGCGTATCCGCCGTCGTACAGTGCCAGCTGTCTCCCGCTAATTCCCAGCTGTGCTCACTATAAAGCTCATCTAGTACCACACCCTCACCGACCGTTTTTTTTCGCCCATTTTCCACTTCTCAAAATATTTTCATTTATATTACTGTTTTTTTTTTCTTTTTCTTTTGTTTTGTTTTGTTTTTCTTTTTGGCTTGGTCCCTCTCTTGTCGTATTATCCTCCCTCTATTCTTTATTATCTCAAGCCAATTTTGCTTATTGTTTTGATTTATTTGTTTATTTATTTATGTCTTTGGAAAAAAGAATTTAATATTTTTGTGTTCTCGGG
>NW_010381774.1:0-433 GCF_000414095.1 Morus notabilis
CCAAACGGGAGGCCCGTCACGTGCCGCCCGTTGGGCCCGCGAAGGGCCCTCTGGACTAATTGAAATGGGCTGTTTCATGGGTCATTTCGGGGGCTTAAGTTGGGCCGAACAAGGGCCGAATCAGGGCTTGGGCCATGCCGAACAAAGGCCGTGTCGCGAGCCTCCACGTGCTTGGGCCGCGGGCTGAAAAGCTGAGGCCCAGCCCTAGCCCACTACACGTGTTGGGGCGGCACGGCCCGTAACAGTAGTGAACCGGGCCGTGCCGAATCCGGCACTATTACGGGCATAGACGGCTCGGCCCATTTAACACCTCTAGTCTTGATGCAGAATAAAAGAAATGAAAAATATATATTATTTATACTTATTTGATGGGTCGAGGTGAACGGTCAAGTCATGCGGTGTGACATGTATATGTATAAATATAGTTTTTTTT
>NW_010381775.1:0-433 GCF_000414095.1 Morus notabilis
TTTTTTTTTTTTTTTTAAATTATTGGCAACAAGAAAACCGAAATAGGTTTGAGAAGACACTAAAATAGTACATTGAAAGAGCGACTTGCCATTAGCTGTGAAACCAGCATGAAAAGCAATGTTTTCTGGTACAAGCCGAACCACATTACTTAAGTTTAGCAACGCAACTGTTAGGTAAATTTATCAGTTTTTGTAATTTTAATTACTTATGTGGTAAGATATTACATGATTTCTCTGATATATTGGTCGTTACTTCACCAAACAAACAATCCGGAAAGATACATATTAATAACGTGTGTACAACGGACAGTTTCTGCTCCCTCCTGTATCCTAACTACCTATTACATATATGGAGATATAGCCGCATTCCAGCACGTCTATATTATATTTTTGTGTAGTATCAACCAATGAATAACTGTTTTTTTTTTTTTTT
>NW_010381776.1:0-433 GCF_000414095.1 Morus notabilis
GTTAGAGTATATTTGCTACACATAATATGTACTTTTTACCTTAAAAATTCTATTTTATATTTTCCTCACATCGTTACTCGTATTCTACGTTATAAAAACTTTAATTATAACTCTATACTTGCATAGCATATACTTAAACTAATATGTGTATATATAAATATAGGAATTGTCTCCAATCCGGTACCGGACTGGAGCCACACTTGTATATTTCTTCTTTAAAACATGTATATTTTCTCTTTAAAACGTGTATATTTCCTCGTAAAATATGTATATTTCTTTTTATGGTAAAATGTATAATATATATACATGTTTTAAGAGAAAATATACACATTTTAAAAAGAAAATATACATATTTTAAAGAAAAAATATACAAATGATGCTCCAGTCCGATACCGAACTGGAGACTTGGCCTATAAATATATATATATATATA
>NW_010381777.1:0-433 GCF_000414095.1 Morus notabilis
AAAGTGAAATTAACAAAATAACTTTATTTTATTTTTTATGAATAAAGATATTTACTCCTTCTTTATAAAATGAGATCATTTTACAAATAAAAATTTTTAAGAAATTATTTTACTAATAAAACTTTTTAAAAGAGTTATTTTTACAAGCCTCCTACAAAGGAGACCTTTATGGCTGCCTCTCATGATCACATATCCTCGGCCTTCGCATTGCTCCATAGCCTGTAAATTTCACAAACCGTGTAACTTGGAACGGTATTTATACACTATTACTTGTTATATATTCTGTCCATACCGACATTCCTTACGAAAGAAGTTGACTAAATCAAATTCCTTACATAAGCACGCTACGTCAGTGTCCGGGGAAAAAAGACAAAGGGCGTGCAATTGAGAGCATATTTGGTATAAGTGTTATAGAATTTGGAATCATGATTTT
>NW_010381778.1:0-433 GCF_000414095.1 Morus notabilis
TACAAGGGTCCATGCCCAATAATTCTATCACGTGACACTGTTGGGCTCGCTTCGTGGACCCAAGTCATGGGTAATCGAACGGGCCCATTTGTTTCTTAATCCGATCCGATTTTAAGTCCTGCTTGGGGGGTTTTAAAATAATTGGGCTAAGGAATGAATAGGGTGATGGAGAATCTAACCCCTAAAAGTCTTTGTTTACCTTTTAGGAGTCTTAGAAACCCTTTCCTTAGCCTTCGGAGACTCAAAAGCCTGGAATTTAAGCTATAACACCTTACCCTCTAGCATTAGCCCATGAGCATTTTTGCTCCGGAGCTAGCTGAAGTTCGTCTTTGTGCCAATACCAAAGACGTAAATGTGGACGCTGCCACGGAGACACTTCCCATGCTCCAAGAGACTCCTTTATGACTGAAGATACCTCTCATACTCTAAAAGA
>NW_010381779.1:0-433 GCF_000414095.1 Morus notabilis
AAAATTTTTTACTGTAGCAGAAAATTAATCGTTTTATTTATAGAATTAAAAGGCTTTAATAATTAAGGTTTAATAACTTTTGGTTACACTATAGTGAAAAATTAGTATAAGAATGACTCGTTGCATTGTTCATTCTTTAACTACAGATGAAGAAAGAAAAAAATATACATGTTGATTATTATTATTATTATTATTTTGCTAATCTATACATGTTCCTTACTTGAGAAGGCAGCATTGGCAATTTTCATATTCTATTCCTCCATCCTCTTCAACATTGGATTCCCTACAAGTCTTTCGTTTGCTAATGGGATTCTTCCAAAAACAAAACAAAACTTAAGACAAAAAAAAAATTAATAATTACTAGATGAGGTCCATTACCATACCGGTAGGAAACTGGTTTATAAATCCATATATCCCTAATTTTTGCTCCCAT
>NW_010381780.1:0-433 GCF_000414095.1 Morus notabilis
CATACGAGCAGTGTGCTCATAAAACACTTTGGATGACAATCCCTTAGTAAGCGGATTCGCAACCATGGAGTTTGTACTGATGTGCTCTATAGACAATTGTTCACTTTGAACTCTTTCCTTGACGACTAGGAAATTGATGTCTATATGCTTTGATTTCGTCGAGCTCCTGTTGTTGTTGGAATACAGCACTGCTGACTTATTATCACAAAATAACTTCAACGGCCTTTCAATGCCGTCCACTATGCGCAGCCCCGTGACAAAATTCCGCAGCCATAATCCGTGATTGGACGTCTTATAACATGCTATGAACTCTGCCGCCATGGTAGAAGATGCTATAAGAGACTATTTAGCACTCTTCCAGGAGACAGCACCTCCTGCTAGCAGGTAGATATAGCCCGATGTAGATTTCATACATCTTGACATCTAACAAAAT
>NW_010381781.1:0-433 GCF_000414095.1 Morus notabilis
CGATGGAAAAATCTGATCAAATCGATGTCGAGAAAGTCATAGCATGAAGGCTACACAAACCGCAAAGAAATTGTGAGTTACAATTCACTAAAACATTATTTTTATTTTTATTTTTTTGCTCTGAATTCACTAAAGAATCATTAGTTATTATTGAGTGAGAGCCTTTGATTCATCCATTAAACCATAATCTTGAAGTAAAAGAGAACTAACTTTGTGCAATAAACTTCGAAATCGAACTCAGATAACCTATCCGATTTTGATGACTGAAATGGACATGTTTAACCAATCACATCAAATTTTTTAAAAGACACATTTTAGGACTCCAAAAATTGAACTGATAATCTGAATCCTACAAAACATTATTGTCAATATTATTGTCATTATTATTATTTTACTTTTTGGTTAAATTTTCTTCTCTTTGTTTTTTTTTTTT
>NW_010381782.1:0-433 GCF_000414095.1 Morus notabilis
CGATTTACCAAGGGTGTCAACCAAGGACAACCATACTTGTCATTGAGAGCTTTCCCTATGAGCCCGTTCCAATTTGTTGCTTCCGTTGGGTCTTCTGCTCCGATCACTGTTCGGGTCTTTAAAGGTACAATCTCTTGAAATCTGCACCTTGGAAACTATTTGCCATCAAACGACACTTTCTTATGTTAAAAAAGAAAAATATCAAAGAAGAGATGACAATGTTGGGTGTTGACTTTTTTCATCATAACGTACCCAAGAACGTAAATGTCGGCCGCATCTTTGAGATTCAACCACTCGTCCAAATCTACGGCCAAACTGCCTATAGGTGACCTTCCAGCGACATTCCAAGTACCCACGAAGATTCTAGAATTTACAGAGACATACATTATACCAATCAAGAAGACGGAAGGAAAAAGAAGAAGAATCGCTTTTT
>NW_010381783.1:0-434 GCF_000414095.1 Morus notabilis
AAAAGATAACCTGCAGGTTATGAAAAGATAACTTGCAGTTATTAGTGGCATGAAATAAATTTAGATAAAAATAAAATAATATTAATGATGATATTTTTAGTTTTCTCCCTTTCATAAATCTGCTATTGCATCCTCCCTTATTTAAGTGGCATTTCTACGTTCTCCTCCGTAACCTCACCCGTCAAAGATCCAAAATCTGAACTAGGCCTGAAATGTTTAGATCCAAATCCAATTTTCTATGGGCCTTACCTCAAGTCGTGCAAAGAGGTCAGGTGTAAATTTTAAAGCCCGCTAGGCCCAGAAACATACAGGTCTTTTGTAGATAGTCTCTGTAGGCTCTATTTCTTTGATCGATCAAAGGAGTTTCACCTACAATTGTATCTAATCATTTAGATAGACGATATATTTAGGGTCTGTTTAGTTCGTTAATTTGA
>NW_010381784.1:0-434 GCF_000414095.1 Morus notabilis
GAATTGAGGTGTTTTGTTGAATGCAAATGGGGGATGGCTAAGCCTTTAAATGGAACCAAATTGCGGGGACCAACCTTAATGTGGTATGATTAAAGTAAGCAAACATGTATTTTTTAATACGCGCTAATAAGCATCTTTTATAAGTGATTTTATTTGTTTAAGGGAATCTTTTATCAAGTAATTTAGACTCACTAACCTGCCAGCAGCCAAGTAAACATGGGATCTAATCATCAAAAGATAAGCACTATAAGCCATGCCAAAGAAGTTGATGCAAAGATCAATGCTGAAATTGGGTCCCTTTTGGTAGGTTGTGTATGCCTCCTCATGTCTCAGGAGCTTCAGCAAGGCCTCAGCTTGTAGAGCAAACACCTTTTTCACATGCAAACAAACCCAGATAAGCAAAGATTATCTGGTTGACAATTTTTTTTTTTTTT
>NW_010381785.1:0-434 GCF_000414095.1 Morus notabilis
GATCCAAAGGGAAGGCCAAGCCGCAATGGAAATGTACAGTCTGATGACTCCCATGGAACATTCAGTAGTAAGTTTCGGAACAAACAGCGAGAGTTTGATGACCTAGCACGGGAGAAATGGCCAGAAAATGGAAAAGACTCGAGAATGAGACCAAGCGATGGTGGTGATGATAGGAATGATTTAAACCAAAGAGAATCGTCTAGCAATCGTGCCGGCTTCTCCAAATCTGATGGTCAATCTGAAGGGTCTTTCATCAATAATAAAGGAAATTGGCTCGCAATCCAAAGGCAATTGCTGCAGCTGGAGAGACAACAAGCTCATCTAATGAATATGCTGCAGGTGCTCTCCTCTCTACCTTTTCTAGCTTTACCTCTCTAAAAGCTGGCATTTATATATCAGTTCTTATGCACGCTTTACGGGATTGTTTGATACTT
>NW_010381786.1:0-433 GCF_000414095.1 Morus notabilis
GCAATTTTTCACTTTCCCTTCTCCTCTTAGCTCGTTGCTCCTCGCCGCGATTTTGTGACAATCTCTGTGGCCATTTTCCGCTTTCCGCTTTCCTCTTAGCTTGTTGTTCCCCAAATGGGATTATTTCTGTAAACATATGTAGAAGAAGAACCATGGATAGTTGCTTCTTGACTGCTCGTTGAAGAAGAAGAACCATAGATATTTGCTTCTTGACTGCTCGTTTGACTCACTAACCTCCTTGTAGACGGCTCAGTGCCGCTTTTGACGCTGTTCTTGATTTTCAGATTCCTCTTTGTATAACTGCTAACGCTTTCATAGGATTTTTTATTGCCAATTTTCTGTCATACTTTTCTTGAGAATCTGGGACAGAGATCTTATTAGCAGGGTGTATATTTTCTTGATCAACTTTTTTTTTTTTTTTTTTTTTTTTTGG
>NW_010381787.1:0-434 GCF_000414095.1 Morus notabilis
ATATATATATATATATATACATATTTTTTTTTTGTCTCTGTACACGTCTGACTTAGTTGACTTAGTGGACGTTTTGGTTTATGGATTTAAAATAACGATTTAAAATCATTCTCGGTTTACGTATTTTTTGTGAGCTATTGGTTGCACAACTGGTGATGTTGATTAGAAGCCATGTTCTAATAGTGGCATAGTTGAGTTTTATATATACGTACATATATAGATGGAAACTATTTTTTCTAAATTTCAGCCTCTGAATAAATAAATTATTTTGCAGGTTACCCTTTCCTGAGTCAAGATGAAGATGTGGAGCAGTATTGGAATAAATTATATGACAAGCAATATATTATTGGATTAAAGAGATAGGCGTGTCTCAGTATATAGTTAGAGGTGTACTTTATTTTATATTATTTGAGTTTTGATTCAAAGAGAAGTCC
>NW_010381788.1:0-434 GCF_000414095.1 Morus notabilis
TATATATTATATTGATAGATAAAATATTAGTGTTATATATAGCATAAGGTAAGTTTGTCAACATGAAAATATTCATGTTCCATTCCAAAGAATTCTTAAAATTACAACCAAACAAATGAATTAACTTTTTTTTCCATTCCATTCCCATTACCATTCTCATTCTCATTCTCAATTTCTCATTACCATTCCTTCACTGTAACCAAACGCACCCTAAGTTGGTTTTTATCCGAATAAAAAACAAATATTGAGTTTCATTTTTCGCATCTTTTTTTTATTCTTTCTAGATTCTTATCTTTCATTGTGCTTAGCTGCTCGTGATATGTTATTTTACCAGTTGTTATTTAAATTTATGTTATCATTTTTTATTCCCATTAATTTTGTTATTTCTCTCCTTATTTGAGACCTAACACTACTCAAATGGAAGCTGATAAAAA
>NW_010381789.1:0-434 GCF_000414095.1 Morus notabilis
AAAAAAAAAAAAAATCATCAATATGTGGATATCTACAAATTATATATAGCTCATTTTTCTTGTGGGTTTGAATCGCAATTCAAATCTTTTTAATAGTAGTATTTTCTCTTGTTTGAATTTGGTTTCAAACCTAAAACAAACGGACACGTAGTTATTAGTTGAATAACTTTTGTCCTTGCCAATATCACTCGCATTCCTCTAGTCTTCCTTGAGAAATTTTGAGGAATGCGGCAAATTATAAAAAAAAAAATAATAAAAAAAAAAACAATTATCATCGTTGGGTTTATGCTTAAATATTAGAGCTTCACATTTGTGCCGTACAAATGGAGTAATGATTAATAAAACATGCCATGCCATAAATCCGAACAATAAATAAGCTGTGGTATAAATTCAAAAAAATATGAAAGTTGTTGCGTGTCTTCTTAAGAAAAAAT
>NW_010381790.1:0-434 GCF_000414095.1 Morus notabilis
TATATATATATATATAACTGCATTTTAAAGCATTGTAATATTTCAAACTAGTACCCAATCATTACATATTATACAGAATTTCATTTGAAGTGGGAGGATATCGTGTTATAGAATTGTATCTTTGAAACGCAATAATAATTTTTTTTCAAAAAAAAATATACACATTATTTTGTGCTTGGTTGAGAAAAATATATTTTCTTATAAAAGTATAATTTATTTAAAAGCTTTTTGACACCAAAAACGAACTCAACAAACGAGGAGACTATCTCTGCGACAATAAAATCACGATGACTATAACTCATGGCCCAAGCACAAAGACTATGAGCTCCATTGCACGATCTATGAAGAAGATTTATGAACCAAATATTGTAGCAATAATATTTACCTTAAAATTAAATGTATTGGGTAGATATTTCTGAAGTAGATCAATAAAA
>NW_010381791.1:0-434 GCF_000414095.1 Morus notabilis
ATAAACTAAACGTCTCCTAAGTCAATTAACACAAACTCTACTTGTTGAGAAAGTTTTTTAGTCAATATCTACAAGATTTTGCATACGAGCTTTGAATTTGAATCACATATAAATTTGAACTAACAGATAGTTTGTTCATTTCTTGTTAATAGACATAAGCTCAAGAATCAATTCTCATTGTGAGGCTCTAATTATGTAGTTAATCAGCGTACCAAATATTGCTTGGGTTGATGTGACTTTAAATTCTTTAGTCTTGAGTTGATGAAAACATGATTCAGGTTCATTTCCGTTCCTTTTTGGTTACAATAAATTGTTAAGTAACTGTTCGGTCGGAACATAAAGACACAATTGATTCTCTTTTTCTTAGCACATACAAAAAAAATGTCTTTTAAAGAGATATTTAGGTATTTATTTATTTATTTTGTGTATTCAAT
>NW_010381792.1:0-434 GCF_000414095.1 Morus notabilis
TTTTTTTTTTTTTGAATGCATACGACATGATATTTATATTCATATCGATTTACGAAGTAAAACGAAGACACTGTTCCTTTCTCAAAAGAAGAACTCATTGAATGTCGTTTTTTGAAAACATAAACCGCGTCTCGTTTTTTGTTTGTAAATAAGAACGACATGTCTCTACGAAAACAGATTTTCTTCGAGTTCCTTTCCTTTTATTTTCATTACTGAAAGGTTCTTTCAAGTTTCACAAACAAAATTTGGTTTCTTGACACTATTTTAATATTATTTTGTGTCTTATGATATATGATCTTATCGTATTTATTACGTTATGTCGCTCATCTGATTGAATTATTATATAACATTAAGCAATGAAAAGATCTTAAACAACAATTGATAACAAATATTAGATATAATCCTCTCAAAAATAAAATAAAAGAAGGGGCCAG
>NW_010381793.1:0-434 GCF_000414095.1 Morus notabilis
AACGAAAAAAAAAACCCGAAAAAAACCCCCCCAAAAAAAACCCCACAAAAAAAGACCCCTAAAAAACCCAAAAATAAAAGTCCAAAAAAAACACCCCCAAAAGAAAGACCCCAAAAAGAAACCCTCCAAAAAAAACCCCAAAAAAAACCTCAAAAAAACCCCAAAGAAAGATCCCCCCAAAAAAACCCCCATAAAAAAAACCCCGACAAAAAAAACCCAAAAAAAAACTCCCAAAAAAACACCGAAAAAACCCACCAAAAAAAACCCCAAAAAAAAAAACACCTAAAAAAACCCCCAAAAAAACCCACAAAAAAACACCCCCAAAAAAATCACACAAAAAAAACCACCAAAAAAAAACCCCGAAAAAACCACCGAAAAGAACCCAAAAAAAAAAACACCAAAAACAAACCCCGAAAAAAACCCCCTAAAAAAAC
>NW_010381794.1:0-434 GCF_000414095.1 Morus notabilis
GGACAATTAGTAAATGAACTTTGAAGCAAAACAGTGAAAAGAATGCATAAATCAGACATCTCACATGCCCTCACCCGAGCCCTTTTTTTGTGTGTGCAAATCTGGTCCTTAGAAAATGACATGTTGTTTCACTAACGAGGCAGCCCCAGTGAACCTTGCAAACGACATGTCATTTTTCACATGGATGGAAAAATGACATGTCGTTTTGATCTTCCTTAACCTCTGAAACTTTGCCGATTGGGTCCGATCGGATCTGTAACCCGAACTGCCGAAAAAGTAAGTTCTGGATGTCCATTTTTGATGTTTTTGGATGGGGTTTGCTCCAAATTTCATTCTCTTTAGTTTTCAACCATCAATTTCACTCAAAGAGCCATAAAAAATAAAAACCCCATGAAGAACATGGACATACAACAAACTCAAAAAAAAAAAAAAAA
>NW_010381795.1:0-433 GCF_000414095.1 Morus notabilis
ATACTTTATCGTATCACTTTGAATCTATTTGGCTAGATATGTTTTTTTTATTATTATTTAGAGTTGTACATGTTCTACCTTGTCAATGTTAAAATAAATTTAACTTCAATTATTGTGTCCTAATTCCCATCAACCTCTCAACATATTAACTTTGAAGGGTTGGTGAGTGCCACATGGGTGTAGAAATCGGAAGGGCCAGAGACGATGTTGTAGGTCAATGTGAAAGTGCTAAGCATATAACACTATTATTTTACGTAAGAACATATATTTACATAGAAAAAAAAATGTTTTGAAATATTGGAGAAGTAGGCAAGAGTTCAAGAAAGAAACAAAAAGGAATGCCAAAAATGTTTTGTAAATGTGTTGTATGTTGTTGACTGAGCGAGCCGCCTTGATTTTCCCTTATTATGTAGTTGTTGGGGATATAATTGAA
>NW_010381796.1:0-434 GCF_000414095.1 Morus notabilis
TTTTTTTTTTTTTAAATCTGACAACTCCAATTTGCATCTACATGAATCGGATAGCTTTTGGAAACTCAAAATCACATAACCAACGAGACAGCCAAAATTCAAAGAAGGTTCATATTTATGTACTGAAATGTATCCAATTAGAGTATCTCCAATGCAATGTTATAACTGGTGTGCCAATGACAAATTTTGCATTTGAGGGGAAAAAAAATAAGAACTCTACAATGCAGTGTCATTTATTTGCTAAATTTGCCATATGGCAAATTTGCGATACTTGGTGGCATAGCAAATGGCAAATTTGGCATTGATTTCTATTAGTTGATATGCTTATTTTTTCATTTAATTGTTACAACACTTGTATTTTCAAATTATTTTAAAATTAGAAGTTTACTTTTACAACTTCCAGAGCTAAATGATTGTGGTAAAAAGTAGATTTA
>NW_010381797.1:0-434 GCF_000414095.1 Morus notabilis
TGAATTTTTTATGAGAGAAAATATTATAACGAATCATGAATCATGATTCAAATCAGAAAACGAATTCATCCACCAAACATCCCCTTAATGATTCCATTGCATGAGGCTTTTTCTGTTCCGGCCGTACCTATTAATTCTAAAAGTGAATTGTATTAAATTAAATAAAAAATTCAACAACATAGCATTAATATCTCATAAAAACAAACCAAAATCTTAAAAGAAAATGCAAACTAACTAATAAATTGAAGTCTTCAGAGTAAAACATTAGAAACGCAGGAGAATAATGCATTATTCTTTTAATTTATTTATTCCATTTCCAGTCTCCACACTAACTTCATTGTTTGTTATTCTTCTTAAGCACCACAGTTCACAAAACTTAAAGTTTGTAATAAGAAATAACATGAAATATGTGTGTATATATATATATATATATA
>NW_010381798.1:0-434 GCF_000414095.1 Morus notabilis
TATAATATTATAAAAATTAAAAATTATAATAAAAAAAATATTTTTTTCGGGCCATTTGGGCGGGTTCGGGCTCCCCGCCCGGGCTTAGGTAGCCAAAACCAGGCCCGCGGCCCGTCCACGGACTTTCTCGGGCTAAGGCGGGCGGCCTGAAAAATTAGGGCTGGTCGAGTTCAAAATTGATTTTTTTGGGCGGTCGTGGGCCTCCCGTCCAAAGTTCCAGCACTAATCATAATTTGTAAACAAAAGAAACTCCATAAGAGGACATGTTCGTGACATGAAACGAGAGATAACAATGAACCGACTTGTCGTTTAAAAAGATTTACTTCCGAGCGGGACCGACAACAATTAACCGAAGAAACAGGTGCCATGTCATAACCGAACGGAGGCAATCAGTTAACCGAACCGAGTCTAGCTTCTCGATTTGGTGCTCAGTT
>NW_010381799.1:0-434 GCF_000414095.1 Morus notabilis
GCCATTTGGTAAATCGAAAATTCTCCTTGTCAAGGCGGATAAAAGTTCTGGGTTTCTAGGTCTGATTATCAACAAGCATGTGAGATGGGATGCTTTGGATGAGCTGGAAGAAGGGCTGCAGATGTTAACGGAGGCTCCTCTGTCCTTTGGAGGGCCACTCGTGCAACGTGGAATGATTCTTGTTGCTTTAACTCGCAGAGCTATGGAAGATCAGTATCCTCAAGTCTTACCAGGTATCTACTATCTCGATCAATCAGCCACATATCGCACAATCGGAGAGTTAAAGTCCGGGAATCAATCTATCACTGACTACTGGTTTTTCTTGGGGTACTCGAGTTGGGGTTGGGAGCAGCTATTTGATGAAATTGCTGAGAGAGCTTGGAATATAAGTGATGATAGTATGACACATTTTGCTTGGCCATGAGCTTAAGGTC
>NW_010381800.1:0-434 GCF_000414095.1 Morus notabilis
GAAAAGATGCAACACAAAAATAAAGGCTTTTACTTTTGGATAAAAATTTTAAAAAAAATTTAAACTCAAGTTACAATTTTATTTAAGTTCATATTTTTTTTGTAAAGTTTACGTTTAAACTTGAGTTTAAGGTTAAAATATGAGTTCAAGTTCTCCCTTCAATTTAAGTCATTAAACTCAAACCCAAGTTAATGAACAATCTTTTTTCTATTCTTAAAAACACCATAACTTTTTTCGTTTTAATTCCGACTGAGATGATTTTTTTTATGCATTCACAACGAAGAGATGAATAAAATCTCATCCATATACCTTATTAAAATTTTTCATCATCGTTGAGTTTTTATTAAAATACTATTTAAATATAAATTCAAGTTTTGCCCACCTGAACACAAACTCAAATAGATTCTCAATTCAAACCATAACTCAAATGTGCA
>NW_010381801.1:0-434 GCF_000414095.1 Morus notabilis
CAGGTAATAATCCATATGCATAATGTATAATATTAGAGACATTTAGGCCTGTTTAACTCGCTTATTTGAATTTTTAATTTGAGTTGATATGTGATTTTATGTGAGAATTAATAAAAGAATTAGATGTGATTTCATGTGAGAGTTAACAAAAAAAAACTTAAATGTGATAATTTTTTAAAGTTTTTTATTATAATAAAACTCAAATTTTAAATTTAAATTGATAAAATAAATGAGATTTAATTTTAAAATCAAATTTTTTAATCTTTAAGAAACGTGTTATATGAGTTGTCATACTTTTTTTTATTAGCAGATGATTAAAAAAAGTGTCGCGTTGGCGGTTGAAAAATGACAATTTATTATTACATAATTTGATAAGAAAGAAAAAGGTAATTTGATAAGAAAGAAAAGGTTAATTTAATAAGAAAGAAAAAGGC
>NW_010381802.1:0-434 GCF_000414095.1 Morus notabilis
TATATATATATATATATAGAGTACTGATATATAGTAATATATGTATGTGATGGGTGCAGGGGGTGCATGTGGATATGGAGGTGGAGTAGAGGAAGAACCATTTTCATCAAAAGTGTCAGCGGGAGGTCCATCTTTGTACAAATCAGGGAAAGGATGTGGGGCGTGTTACCAGGTGAAATGCACAAGCAACAAGGCATGCTCTGGAGCACCTGTGACAGTGGCTATAACAGATGAGTGCCCTGGTTGCACTTCCGAGTCTGTTCACTTTGACTTAAGTGGCACTGCTTTTGGAGCCATGGCCATTTCTGGTCAGGCTGATC
This sequence comes from Morus notabilis, assembly GCF_000414095.1. Lineage (NCBI taxonomy): Eukaryota > Viridiplantae > Streptophyta > Magnoliopsida > Rosales > Moraceae > Morus > Morus notabilis. The sequence goes on from NW_010381802.1 coordinate 321, forward strand.
AGCTACGTAATGCTGGAGTCTTGCAGATTCAATACAAACGGTACGTATTATAAGTTACAATTAGAGAGGATTAACTAACTGATTGTACAACGCGTTTATAGATGTCAGTCGTAC
>NW_010381803.1:0-434 GCF_000414095.1 Morus notabilis
AAACAAATTGAAATTTCCCTAACAACCACGATTAAAAAGCGCCAAATAATTTGTCTTTTTATATATTCACATGCGCATTCAGCTTGCATCTTGGTAGTTTGTGAAGATCCAATTTAGGAAGCCATCTCTTAAACTTATTATCATGAAACTCGCTTAAAATACTTCAATTAATTAAGGTGAAATTTGCAGATTTTTTTTTAAATCATACATTAATTTTTAAATTATAAGTGAAGTCTGAGTTTTCTTAAAACCATACTACATACATTTAAATGTTAGAGTGCTTCTCAGAGTATTGCTAACATTGTACAATAATCGGGAATTCTTATGAGCAGAATCACGAGTCATAATTGAATCAAAAATTTCTCCCGTCTTAAACTGCGGTGAAGATTATCAGTCGAGTCATAACATAAAAATTTTTGACATAAAATTTTTAT
>NW_010381804.1:0-435 GCF_000414095.1 Morus notabilis
TCGCTACCTTTTATCTTCTTCCCTGTGAGCAATTTTTTTAAATCAGCAATAAGTACTACGTGTGACTTAAAATGCTCCAACAATCTTATATTATTCGAAGCTTTCAAGACCACGTTCGGCTCTGGAGTCTCCCCGCAGTTCAATCTAGTAATTAATGCAAATTTTCTCATTCCAAACCTAGTTGTGGTTCCATTAACTATGACCCAAAAAGCCGACAGGAACCGACCAAACAGACAGAACCGACCAAAACCGAACAGAACCGATCAAAATGACCTGAACCGACCAAGAATCGACCCAGAACCGACCACCAACCAACCAAGAACCGACTTCACCTAGAACCGACCAAAATTGTCCAGAACTAACCCAACTCGACAAGAACCGACCACTAGAAATGACTTAAAACCGACCTAGAACCGACTTCGAACAGACCAGAAC
>NW_010381805.1:0-435 GCF_000414095.1 Morus notabilis
AAAATAAAATAAAATAAAATAAAATCATTGAAGTTTGCATTGGGAAGCAAACGTCGGTGGTCATTTCTAATTTGGTTGGCTAGGAATTAGTAGTCTCGTATATTGGTGATGACTGGTGGTGAAACGTCAACATTTAAGTTAAGTTTAATTTGCAATATTGGATTTTATGAGAAGACACATTCCTAATGTCCTAGCTTGTCATGATACATAGTTAAGAGTTAAGTTGACAGTCTTCTTCTTTCTATTTTTTGTTTTAATTTTTTTTTAAGCAAAAACTTGTATCCAATTATCATGGACTACCCTGTGCATGGTTCAATCCGATCACAAACTGTCACTTTCTCCAGACCATTTTGGTTGTGTAAAAAAAAAAGTAAAAAGTACACTACATAAGAACTTTACGAGAGTGGAATTGATACATAACATTTTTTTTTTTTT
>NW_010381806.1:0-435 GCF_000414095.1 Morus notabilis
GGTCTTCTTCGTCTCTAAAGCCAAATAAATGAAAAAGGTCTAATGAGGTTAAGGGAAGGGTTTATAGGGTTTTGGGAAGAGTCAAGACTCAAGAGGGTTTAAGACGCAAAGACAAAGGCCTTGTATTGAGGTTCAGTGGTGCTCTTTAGGTAATAAAAAAATAAAGGACAAATTTCCAAAATTCCTAGTAAATTATGACACTTTTAATATTTTGTTCCTTAAATTTTAAAAAGTAACATTTATTCCTCTTTAACTTTATTCTGTTAATAAGTTTTTCTCTTTTGTTATAATAAGTGGCAGAATTGTCACGTCATACTTATTTAGTGAGAATTAAAAGTGTAATTATGCTTATACTCTCCTTATCAGATAATTTCTCATTTTTATTAAAAAAATTCACCATATTTTCTTTGACCATCATCTTCACTTTCTCTTTCC
>NW_010381807.1:0-435 GCF_000414095.1 Morus notabilis
GCTAATGAGCTTACCAACAGACAACTCATGGAATTTCTCCTTGAAGTGCCCACTCATGTCTTCTTCGCTAATAAAGCCTTTGATATACCCCTCAATTACCCAATGCAAGGCCGAGCCAAACACGAGGTTCTGTGGAGTCGCCAGAGGTCTAATTCTTGCTCGATAGTAACCTAATGCACGAAAGCAGACCTGTTGTTTCAAGATCTGGCTTGGTGACATTTCGATATCGATATGATCTTCAATTGCATTGAAGATGTACATCGGATTGACTTGTGTAGTCATGCTCTCACCTATTATGGGCGCGCACGACTGTCCCGAGGGCAGTGTGTCTGCCCTCGAGGGAATTTAAGATTAAAAAGGAGAGTCTGTTGACTCGTCCTCATGCTTCTCATCTAGCGGATATTGTTCGTCTTCAAAACCGTCAAGAAAGCGAGC
>NW_010381808.1:0-435 GCF_000414095.1 Morus notabilis
GTGCAGTTCCTGAAAGAAGAGAGAGATTTAATAGCAATGAAGACCAAAGTACTACTATTACCATATTCAGTCGTGTGACTCCTGACAGAAGAGAGAAATTTAACAGCAATGAAGATCAAGCTACTACCGTTGCTACTCGTGTGATCCCTGAAATCGATAGAACACCTCCCACCCAGGTAAACATTTATTTCCTTTGAAGATTTTATAGTCTCTAACCATCACTTGGGAGATCATTTGAGTGAGAGTTTTTAAACATAAAAAATGAATGATGCTGGTCAACTTTAAGTCGTATAAGAAGCTCGGAAATGTAATTTCAGACTACTTGAGATTTTGATTTACTTCTCTTCAGATATTTCGTTACTGGCAAGTCAAATTAGAAGTTTAAATTGAAAATTGTACTTTAGCATTATTTCTTAGACCTTAAATAGACCGGAG
>NW_010381809.1:0-435 GCF_000414095.1 Morus notabilis
GACTCACGATGACATGGAAGGAATTAACCCAGACGTAATGTGTCATTGCTTAAACATCGACCCCTCATTTCCACCAAAGCGCCACCCGAAAAGGTATGAATCCTTAAAGGAAGAAGTCGAAAGTTAATACAGAACAACTTTATTTGAGAAGCCTATTATCCAGAGTGGATCTCGATCCATATGTTGGTCATAAAGCCTAATGGGAAGTGGAGAACATGCGTCAATTTCAGCGACTTGAATAAAGCTACCCGAAGGACAGCTTCCCCCTACCGCGTATAGATCAACTGGTTGAGCATTTTGGGGAAATGTTAGACATTATGAGAAAGTATCACATGAAGCTGAACCTTCTACTAGACATGCAGTCCCCTACAAAGGCGAAAGAGGTACAAAAGCTGACTGGATGTGTCGCCACCCTGAACATGTTTATATCCAAAG
>NW_010381810.1:0-435 GCF_000414095.1 Morus notabilis
AAAAAAAAAAATCCTTTTCCGGTGAGATCATCTATCTACCCGCCCACCGTGGGTGCCTGGTGGTTGGTGGATCTGAGCTTGCTAAAGACCAGGGACCAGCTAGTTGGATCTCTCGGCCATGGGTCGGGACCGACCAGCCTCGCAACCGACGGCGCTTCTCCTTCCCTTCTGGTGCGATCCGATTGTTTAGTTGGGGAAGGAAGCACCGTTGAGGGTTTTTTTTATGGGTTAATTTAATTTAATTTAATTTTAGATTTTTATGGTTTAATTTCAGCGGTGCGCCATAAACTTATCAGTTTTGGCAAATTGAGCCCTTTGATTTTTAATTTTAACAAATAGGACCCTAAACTTAAAAATATATTGCAATTGTGGTCTTGTAGCTAACGGCCGTCAGTTAATGGAAGGAAATTGCCCAGGATTCTTACATACATGCAC
>NW_010381811.1:0-435 GCF_000414095.1 Morus notabilis
AAACAAATTGAAATTTCCCTAACAACCACGATTAAAAAGCGCCAAATAAATTGTCTTTTTATATATTCACATGCGCATTCAGCTTGTCATCTTGGTAGTTTGTGAAGATCCAATTTAGGAAGCCATCTCTTAAACTTATTATCACGAAACTCGCTTAAAATACTTCAATTAATTAAGGTGAAATTTGCAAATTTTTTTTTAAATCATACATTAATTTTTAAATTATAAGTGAAGTATCAGTTTTCTTAAAATCATACTACATACATTTAAATGTTAGAGTGCTTCTCAGAGTATTGCTAACACTGTACAATATTCGGGAATTCTTATGAGCAGAAGCACGAGTCATAATTGAATCAAAAATTTCTCCCGTCTTAAACTGCGGTGAGGATTATCAGTCGAGTCATAACATAAAAATTTTTGACATAAAATTTTTAT
>NW_010381812.1:0-436 GCF_000414095.1 Morus notabilis
AAAAAAAAAAAGAATTTTCCTCTTGTTTTGGGGGATTCTTATGTGTATGGCTGAAATAAGAAAAATTGAGCAAGTAGAGACAATAACTGAGCTCTATTTGATCTTTTTGTCGGTGATAATTACAGTTTAATTTTTCGATTGACATATGACATAGGACATTTAGCTGCGTAATTTAGAATGGGGAAATCGTTTTTTTTAATAGTTGGTAATTGAAGAAAATAGTTTTTCTTTGCCTAATTTGATTGACAAAATTTCCGGCTTTTTTTTTTAATAGAAGGTTTTTTTTTTTTGACAAATATCAAGTTGAAGAATGCATGGCGTTACCGGTTACTGAGCTGTATGCTCGGCACAACGTCTATATTTGAGCTTCTTAACTAGACACACACACACAGATACATACATACATACATACATACATATATATATATATATATAT
>NW_010381813.1:0-436 GCF_000414095.1 Morus notabilis
TTCATTGGATTAATAGAATGAACGCAGCTGTTCTGCACCAATCTGTTGGGGGCATTCAGCATTGTGGTTGTGACAATAGTTTGGGGTCTATAAAGGGATCAAGGATTTCCTCTTTGAGATTTTTCTCAAAGCGTTTTGAAGCTGGCGTCGGAGGGAATTGCAATTCTAGACCGTTTGGATTGCGTATTATTCGCACTTCGGCTTCTCATTCTTTGGTGGTGGATGAGACTGCTACATCTGACTTAGGTGACAGTACCAAGGATTCTCTTAAAACGTCAGGTTTGTGTGCGTTCGTGCATTTGGTGCATTAGATTTCCATATGATCATTGATTATGGGATGAAGAGACAGATTTTGGGAACTGTTAATTGTTTGTCTAGGAAGTTGGGTTTTCTGTATAAAGTATTGAATGTTGATCCCGTAGTCTTTATTGGTAGG
>NW_010381814.1:0-436 GCF_000414095.1 Morus notabilis
AAAAAAAAAAGAAAACTGATGCTAAAACCGATCAAACAAAAGTTTAATTCCAGGTTTATCCAATCCAATAGCTTTTCCAAAACCGATCGAAACTAAAATTTAAAGAAAGAAAAAAGCTTCAAATCAATCCATATAATATACCTGAAGCTCTTCTTCATATCCATGGCGGACGTTCTCGCTCGCATCGCACAATTTGTCGATGAAGAGGAACTTCCTCAGGCCGTGCTTGCGAGCCCAGCGCGAGAGGCAAAGGAACGAAGTCGTGGCATACAGAGATAGCGAAATCTGCACCGGGACGTGGTACGGCCGGCTGTGATCGGCGTCGCAGGCGGGGCAAGAGAGGAGGAAGTGCGACGCCACGGGGACGCCGAAGGCGAAGAGGAAGAAGACCGACCACGACAGACCGGCCCGCCACAGGCTCCACCGGGCCACCCCG
>NW_010381815.1:0-436 GCF_000414095.1 Morus notabilis
CACTTTCTTTCTTCTCCGTCCACATCCAAAATCCACAAAAATAAAAATAAATTAATCTAATAGAAACTGCAAAACAACGTCGCCGATGGCCATGGTGGCGGCTGCGCTGCCGTCGGCGCCGGCCACCGTGCTGAGCTCGAAAACGACGTCGCAGAGGGAGCGGAAGCAGGGAAAGCAACGGGCTCTTGGGGATTTCAGTCACTTAGCTTGGTCGGTACGGAAGGACATGGAGTTCGTGAAGAATGGGATTGGGAAAGGGCTTGAGTGGGCGAACAAGGCCTTTCGGATTCCTCAGGTCTCCAAAGCCATTGACGAATTCGTGTGGCTTCGCAACATGGAGGATCCCAACGCCTCTCCTCAGCCCTCTCCTTCTTGGCCTCAACCTTCATATCCAGGTCAAGCACAATTTGTCGTTATTATTATTATTTTTTTTTTT
>NW_010381816.1:0-436 GCF_000414095.1 Morus notabilis
TTTTTTTTTTTAGAGAAATAGTTACATCGACTGCAAAATGGTCTAATTTTTATTAATGGCTTTTTAAAAACAGTAATTTCATTTAATGTAATTATGTCTGAGTGAATGTAATTATTTTTATAAAACTTTTGAAGTAGATCAGACAGTAAAAAAATTAATCCAATGGCTAAAATAATACCTAGTGTTAGCAAAAAAGAATCATTCCTAACATCGAAATTCTCAATAAAATGTATCCTTCATTTAGTGCCGCATTAACTTTTCCTTCTATTTAAGGGACAGAAGGGTTCGCCACTTTTTAAAATAGGGGGGCGAATGAGAGATTTTTAAATTTGGAAGTTAAGAAACTTAAATTGGGGACATATGTAAATCTTGTGTTTGTTTTATTTAGGATTATTATTACTAATGCCCCTGAATTTTAGAATCATTATCAATTTGT
>NW_010381817.1:0-436 GCF_000414095.1 Morus notabilis
GTAGATTCAAGAATATTGACTAAACATTGTACAAAGTTAAAGTCATTTTCCCAAAACTGTTGATCTAAATGTGAGACTATAAAAAATGAAAATATAATGTTATTAACTAATTACTAAAAAATATAAAAAATAATACCACTTGTTGGCGTAAAGGCTTGAAGCTTATAATATGTAAGAGGTGCAGGAAAATACATACACATATATACACATGCAAGAGGTAGAAATATAGATACATAATTAATGAAAGCTAATAAAATGAATTTAATCGTAGCATACAAAGCACAATTGCACAAGTTTTTAAAAGTAATATTCAAATAAATTAATTTAAAATTTAAATAATAAAAGTTAAACTAAGTAAAAGTCAACACTCACCGTATAAATTCTTATGAAAAAATATACATACATATATAATTAGTAGACGGGACAATTTAAACCC
>NW_010381818.1:0-436 GCF_000414095.1 Morus notabilis
ACTGATATTAAGAAGCCCACTGTGAGGCCCATGTAATACTTGATCATGATCAGATAAGGCGAAAAGTGGAAACTAACCACCACAAACCATGTCCCAAGTATGAATATCCAATTGACCATCAAATTCAAAGCAATTCAACTTTTTAATCATTGAAATATCAAAAAAATGGGAGCTTTTCAGCTGAGCTCTTTAGCTCTATATTCTTCCTCAGTCTCTTTAAACTTCAACTACATTACCAATACACAAAAAACTCCTAAAAAAACTTACTATAAGCCCCTCAGCTTTTCCAGAACTAGAGGAGGAAAAATCAGAGCCATTACCACCATCCCAGACAGTGAATCCGAAGATATAGAAGCAGACGGACCGCCTTCTGTTGATTTTGCTTTTTTTAGTGTAAGTTTCAGTAAAAAGTACTTGTATTATCACTATTACAAGG
>NW_010381819.1:0-436 GCF_000414095.1 Morus notabilis
TCCCGTAATCTAGCTAAATGTGTTTTGAGAAAGTTAATTATCCACCCTGGTAATGGATTGTGAGCGTCGTCAATGTAGGGTGGGATTAGGACACCCCAAGGTGCGTTTGGGAACACGTATGGACCTTCTTCGAAATTCCCATTATTCAACAAGTTGGCTAGACCAGAAAAGAACATGAACAAATTAGAAAACATGTAACGTGCGTGTTTTAGGAAGAAACACATATTTAGAAGAGTTATTTTCACTAGTGGTCTTTAATGATATACATTTTTCTTCCGTTAGATTCCTAACACGTATCTTCACCTTTTCAAAGGTTCAGCTACCGTTATAATGAAAATAAATTAAACAATAGATTTTAGATCACTGTGCATGAAAGCTTAAAAAGTATCTTAAGGCACTTTGGTTTGCTTAATTTTCAACAAGTTTTTGAAACAAA
>NW_010381820.1:0-435 GCF_000414095.1 Morus notabilis
AAAAAAAAAAAAAAAAAAACCTGTTCTATTAGAATATTGCACTATACTTCATGTTTAGGAATGTTGTGTTTTATAGATAGTGTTAAATTATCATCTACGTCTTGAAAACTTTTTTTAAAGCTCTCCCATAAAATAATACTAACTGTAGGGGAAAAGTATAATATTTTCTGAAAATATAAGACGCAACGCAACATTTCGATAAAACAGAGGAAGCATTTTGTTATTAATCATGTAACAAAATACAAATCATGCCAAATACTTTGTCATAAGAAGGGATTATTTCCGTCTCTGGCAATAATAAAACTTGATCATGTAGGAAAATATTTAGCTTTAAGAATTCATGCAACAAGGGAATTGGGATTAATCAAAATCTTCAACACCTTGCTTAGCAAGCAAATTAAAGCTATATTAAAAGGTCGGCATATCCCTAAACTC
>NW_010381821.1:0-436 GCF_000414095.1 Morus notabilis
AAAAAAAAAAAAAAAAAGGAGGCCAACCATAGTGAAAGAAACGTTTATTTGGAATATCGAAATCCAAAACCAAAACAGCCCCACCAGTCCCAGACGTATGATAGAGAAAGGCTTCATGTCCCCACACTACAGGTGAATCTGTCTTGTTACCAAACTTCATCCACATTAATGTTCTTCATTCATCATTCATTTGCAATGGTCCATATATATTCTCCTTTTTCATTTTAAACGATCCCAAGATTTGCCTTTAATCTTTTTACATGTACCTTTCTAGCTAGCAATAAGTAAATAAATAAATAAAATTCTTTTACTGGAACACCTCAGTCCCATAGTACACCAGTCTAGTCCCACGCCCCACCACCTTTCCCTTGCCTCAAAGGTCAAACCCCATTGAATATTGCTTAAAAAAAAAAAAAAAAAAAAAAAAAACCCCCTC
>NW_010381822.1:0-436 GCF_000414095.1 Morus notabilis
ATTTACTGTATTCTTTGGTCTTAATTATGAAGTCGAAATAGTGCTCAACATTTTTAAGTCTATTTTCATTTGTAGGCTTATCATTTTGCTCCCCATCTCCTTAAATTTTAATTTTTGACGGGAAGAAATACAAAAATGCCATTTAAGAGAGTACTGATTAACATTTATGTCAGGTAAAAAAATAAAATAAAACACATCTTATTAAGTAAGTTAAAACATAAATTTAAATGACACAAACTTATATTTTAAGGGACTTTTTCTGGTATTTCTTGTTTTTTGAAAACGTCGAATTTGTATTAGATTGAAAAAGAGAGAACACTAGAGATTCAATGACTGATAAAAATAAAATACCGGTATTTTTAAAAAAGAGAGAACACTAGAGAAATTCTCATATTTTAAATCGTATAAATATAAAGATAATAAAAAGAATGGCGAT
>NW_010381823.1:0-436 GCF_000414095.1 Morus notabilis
GAGTCAAATTTGACTATGGGAATTTCTTCGACTTTCTAGATTCTAAGTCAATGATTGATATTCTTGTGTTCGTTTATTCCCAGAATTGGGTGTCTCTATTCTAGTGGTTGAAAGTCTATGTTGTTGATTGACTTCTAGTTGGAATTGATGATACTTTGGATCTGAGATTCTTGGATGACAAAGCATTTCCATGCCTCATTCCATAATTCTGAAACTGATAAAGACTCGATGAGGTGAGTGGTCCTATTTTATTGAGATTGGAATTTCATTTCTTTCTCATTGATAGAATGGTTGATTGTGACAACCAATGTCATGATGCTACTAGCAGAGTCACAAGATGGATGTTCCTTTCCATCGTTTGACACATAAGGATCCACAGAAAAGGCGTAGTAAGTTCTAGTTCATAGGTTCCAGGATGTCTATCCTAGCGAATTGT
>NW_010381824.1:0-436 GCF_000414095.1 Morus notabilis
CGAAAACTTGTCTTAACTTATTACAGTCCGTTGTTCTTTACTAAGACAACGGTTGTAATATCTTTTTCTTAAAACTGAATATACATACTAATGTTCTAAGTTACATTAATCTGCAGCATAATTTGTTTTCTAAGCGTGCGTAGTAGAAACCACTCCCATTTACCCATGACATTTATGCCACCTTGCCTTCACCAGTCCATCAAGCAAAATCACTATATGGCTGGCTGCTTCCCTTTGTTACTTGTACACGAGTAAACTGATGAGCTAACTCTCAGCAAGTATAAATATGCGTACATCGTATTTAGTAAAATATTAGGAGTTATGATGCAAATATGCTCGTGTGAAACATGCTTTAAACTGCTTTATGTCTTTCTGTTCTTACTTCTATGGGCCTGGGCCCCTGCTTACTTTTCTTGTTACTGTGGGCCTGGGCCCC
>NW_010381825.1:0-436 GCF_000414095.1 Morus notabilis
AGCTACTTCAACACCGCCGAATTTTGTCGTCTTGGCTAGTTTGGTGATCAAGAGGTTTCAAAACCTCTCCTGGTACACCCGTCTTGCCTCGTGGGCATAACTTTTCTAGGATCTACTCGAATCCCCCCGAGGTACGGTCCTCCATGTATGGTTCTTATGACGCCAATTGGTTCGCGTTCTTCTCCCCGCCGATTGTCCTCCCGACATCTGGCGTCATTCCCAGGGCCATGGCCTCGTCTTTCAGCCTTGAATTATTGCAGCCTCCCTTCACGGATTAACCTTTCGATTTCATCTTTTAGGTCGGCGCAATCATTGGTGTTGTGGCCGACGTCACCGTGGAACCTACAATACTTGCTTTGATTCCTTCAGTTTGGGTCCGACTTCATTGGTTCCGGTTGGCGTAATAGGTTTTCTTGTCCGACCTGATTAAACACTT
>NW_010381826.1:0-436 GCF_000414095.1 Morus notabilis
TTTTCTCTCATAAAAAATTTAAATTTTAAAAATTAAAATCATAAATTATGATTTTAAATCAATGAATTAAACGTCCTATTAAATTCAAAAAGGGGTAAATTATCAAAAATAAATAAAAGAAAAAATAATAGGTGACGTAATCAATGACTGAACAAAAAAAGAATGATTAATGAAGTAATCAATGAGCAAATAAGACTTAGGAAAGCAGCATCAGTCAAATGCCTTTTGTTTACTCGTCTCGCAAGATCTGGACCTTACACGCCTTCCTCGTTCTTCCTTATAAATATATGTGTATGTACTCTACAAAGAGTCCTGTTTCTGTAGAAATTAATTAAAACAAGAGGAAAGAAATATTGCAGGCTAAAAAGCATAAGAATGGCCGCGGAGCAGATTCATATTCCAAGAGTGAAACTGGGAAACCAGGGATTTGAGGTGA
>NW_010381827.1:0-437 GCF_000414095.1 Morus notabilis
GATCTTGAAATCCGTACCAAGTAAGTCAAAATATACAAACCTATAAATAGGAGTCTATTAATAACTCAGGATTAATATAATTTCATATATGACAATCGGTAGACTCAAATTTGATTTTCTTTAGAAAATCAAATTCTGTCTGTGTCCTAAATGTACATAATCTTATTATACATAATACACTCATTCAATATCCTTCTATATTAGTGATGCAAATAACACCATTCCATTCTTAATGGGAATGACGTCTATTAGTAATGTTTTAACTAAAGATTCTATAACTTTAATTAAATTCATTAAGAACATTATTTGATTATTATTCTTAAATATTATCCTCTCGCATCAATAATGATGGAATTTTTAATGATATTCATAAAGTATTTAATAATACATGCACATAAATAATGAATAAATTATTTTATTAATTAAATAATAAATAT
>NW_010381828.1:0-436 GCF_000414095.1 Morus notabilis
ATATATATATATATATTTAGACAAAGGCCTAAGTCTAAGTGTCTAACTCCTGCTCTCCCCGTGCGGCCGTTCCTGACTCCCTGCCTCAATTCTCTCTCTTATTCTCTCGAGTCTCATCTCCTGGTCTCTCAAGTCTCACCCGCCACCTGCCTCAGTCCTCAGTCCTCACCCACTTCAGTCCTCACCGGCCACCGCCTCAGTCCTCAGTCATCACCCGCCGTTTCAGGTTCAGCCTTTTACCATTGAGATTGATATTGGGGGGCGAACGACCATTTGGATTCCATCTCAATCTCCATCTCCATGTACGTACTCCTCCTTCTTCTTCGCATTCAGGACTTTTTCATTTTCTCTTTCGATTTTTTTATTGACTGATAAAGCCCTCAGGACTTTTCATTTTCTCTTTTTGTTTTGATTCTTCGACTGTAGTTAGACTTGG
>NW_010381829.1:0-437 GCF_000414095.1 Morus notabilis
TCAAATTCTAAATTTAAATCAGTAAAAAAAACGGGACTTTAAATATCCATCTATTGAAAAAATGGTTGAGGTTGCCGCTATCTATCTAGGAAGAGGAAGAGAGCAGGTTGGTCCGTAACGACAAATAATGCACACCGCAAATAAAAGCTGACGACGTGGCATGACAGAGACTGAAGGTTGTTTTGAAGAGTTAAAAAAATAACCACGGTTAAATTTAGTGTGATCGTGGTTGGGTTAAGCTGCTGGTAACGGCGTGGGTTGGGAGGCAACATGTCACGTGAGCACCCGAGTAGGACACGCACTTGAATTGCGGCGCCAGGTGCTGCATTGTGATAGGTCAAACGAATTTCTTGACCAATACCCACGCTCACTACTCACGGGCCACTTGCGATATTATTACAAACTCATTATTGAAAGATTCAGCAGAAAAAAAAAAA
>NW_010381830.1:0-437 GCF_000414095.1 Morus notabilis
TGAGAGTAAAATTAACATTTTCAATGATTTCGAGTGTGGAATTAATTAACTTATTGAAGAAGTGCATGTATGGGTAGTTCATATTTTGTTTTTGGTATACACCAAATGACTTAAGTATTATTTTTCTTCATTTTCTTTAGCGGTTAGCTGATTTAGAGGACTAACTCTGGTAGATCAATAAATCGAGGTCAGTTTTAAAACGTTTTTTAAATGTCAACAACTAAACTGAAATTATTGCTCTGGTTAGGAATTTACTTCTTAAAAGTATCGCAAAAATGCAACTCGCCAAATTCCAAATGAACGCTTATGAAGCGCATGCCTTTGTTTACTTCAACAATATACACTCGTTTATTCATCAAAATAAAAGCAATATACTCGTTTAATAAGAAGGCAAAACTAAAAATAATAATAATAATAATAGAAAAAAAAAAAAAAAA
>NW_010381831.1:0-437 GCF_000414095.1 Morus notabilis
ATCAGACACGTTTTTTGAAACATGAATTGACACCAATTCAAATGGAAACGGTGCCTTTTCAAGTCTGGTTGTGTCTGTACATATTGGTGTGATAAAAAACTATAAAAGAACAAGAATTGTTGATAAATATGTGAGAAAAAATACTCTACAATTCTTCTCTCTTCTTGTTCAAAATTTTCAGAAATTCTAAGAGTTCTTTTAGTGTTGTTGTCATTTTGCTTGCGATTAATAACTTAAAGGCTTGTCCTATCCAGCGAGCGATTTGCCGAGAACCCGAAACAATCTCTAACAAGAGGGGGCAAATTACACTTTAAGAAAAGCGTACTTTCTACGTGTTTCAAGTCTCTTTTCCCTCAAGATTTTCAACAATCTTAAAGTGTAATTTCTGCTGAAATGGAGACCGAAACTACCGTTGCCACTATCAAATTGATGAACCA
>NW_010381832.1:0-436 GCF_000414095.1 Morus notabilis
AGGCTTACATATTACATATTGTAACTGACAATAAATAGACTAATAAATTGGTCTGACATAATGAAGTCATAAAAATAATTTAAATATGTTTAGTTTGTTGATTTAAATTTTTAATTTTAATTGAGATGTAATTTTATATAAGAATTTTTAGTTGTAGTAAAAAAATTAAATGTGACTTTTTATGAAAACTTTTAATTATAATAAAATTAAAATTAAAAATCTGAATCAGTGAAATGAACGAGACCAAATTAGATAATTTTGATTAACAACTCAGTTAACACTATATTTTGGATCTATGGGTGTGAATCGATTAGAATAACAGAATCAATTATAACCCATTTGGTTGGAAGATTCATTTTCTGATTCGAATTATAGTTTATGATTCGGTACAGTATTTTCTCTCATAAAAAATACACATAAATTAAAAATAATTTTA
>NW_010381833.1:0-437 GCF_000414095.1 Morus notabilis
AAAAAAAAAAAAAGGAGACCAGTTTTTTTTATCAAGGTTAATGACGAGATTAAGCAATTTATCATTTGGTCCCTGATATAGTTTTATAAGAAATCACCATGAATTAAATTTCTATTTACAACGATCCAAATCGTTAATCCGTTAAATTTCAGACGAAATCCCTCATGTGCGACTTTTATGAACATATTTTAAGTGTATTTATAAGACTGTCCCATCCACTCCAATTTTATGAATTTATTCGGAAAGTAACAATCATCACTTTTTTATTTTTATTTTTATTATTAATGCCTATTGCCTGGGGATTGAGATAGGGGTTGGGGAGGGCTTTGGGTGAAGATTGCAGAGGTTTGATTCCGCATGTAATTTTGAAGGAGAAAGAGGAAAATATGTTAAGATTTGAGATGAATTAAAATTAATAAGTTAATAGTTTACATAAG
>NW_010381834.1:0-437 GCF_000414095.1 Morus notabilis
TAAGAGTAAAAAACAATACCAAAACGCAGCCCTAGTCAGGCAATTCATACGGCGCCGTTAATTTGCTTCACCTTGTGGCTTGTCACTATGAAATCAATAATAATATTTAACTGTAAATTATTAAATACTAAAATTAATTTTTAATATTTCCTTCGCCTTTGCGAACTTCCCTTCCTCCTCCTCTTCCTTACCTTCCCACCATCCCCAAAACCCCAACAACTCTCCATTTTTTTCCGCAGCACCATGCCCGACCCGGAAGACCCAACAAAACCCACTTCCCAAAATGCCCTCCGGACCCCTCAGAATTACCCCGTGCCACTGTCTCCTCCTCCGCCTCCGGTCTCGAAGGACGTAGAGCTTAGCAGAGCCATGTCCGCGTCTTCAAAATCCAGTCTTTTCTCCATATCCAGAAACGACTTCGTTTTTGAAGACGAATG
>NW_010381835.1:0-437 GCF_000414095.1 Morus notabilis
TACGTACTCAGCTAGATCTAACGGTAGGAGTCCTAGGATCCTAACATGATTCAACATGTCAGCCTCTTCCGCCTCAACTCTCGGATGAGCTGGAACTGCAGGTCGAGCCTTCTGAAGTCGTCCGGGGTCGGTGGACACCCTTAGGCGGAAGGCTTGTGGCTGAAATTCTGGTGAAATGGAAAGGTTTGCAGGATTGGGAGGCCACGTGGGAGCTCTTGGACGTGTTTCAGGCACAATCTCTAATTATAACCTTGGGGACAAGGTTGTCTTCGAGGGGGGGAGTGATGTTAGGCCCCCGGTAAGGAAAGTCTATGTGAGAAGGGCCAAGAGGGGTAATGTTGTGGGCCCAGACCTAAATGAAGTGGGTCAGCCTAAGGAGGTGGGAAGCCCACCTGGGGATCCGAGAATGGTCTGACACGGGAGCTGCTGACATGGGG
>NW_010381836.1:0-437 GCF_000414095.1 Morus notabilis
AAAAAAAAAAAGAAAAAAACAGAAAAATTCAGCATCGTACAATGTTTGATGAATAGATATTATAGAGCAACGGTAATATTTTAACAAATTCAAAGTTCGGACTTTGGGATTAGAAACTTTCCGCACGTCAATGATATGTCCCCACGTTATGGTACGCGTGCGTTTTTTTATTTTTTTTATTTTTTGCTTTTCAGTAGAAAAACGTACACATTAACGTATAATTAGCACCAATAAGAATGAAAATATCCCCAATTTTTATTTTGTTTGCACTTTTTCATAGTTTTAACCTTTTCTCTATATTTTTTAAACTACAGATGTAAGATTTAAATTTAAAAAATATATTTAATTTTTTTTCCTAAAAATGTGCTCTATGATTTAAAAGGCAATACATAAACCAACCACACACAACTGCCTCCTACTGTAAAAAAAAAAAAAAA
>NW_010381837.1:0-437 GCF_000414095.1 Morus notabilis
ATTAGCATTTGACGTATACTCAAAAGTAAGTTTTAAAAGCATTTTTTTTCTTTTTTCGATTTCCTCTTACACCATTTTTGGCGATAAGGAAGCTTTTTGACTCATTTGGATTTTTCAATAATTCGTATGTTTAGATATTGGACATCATTCGCTATATATCGATTTCAGTTTTTTTTTTGTTTTTTTTTTTTGTTTTGTTTTGAATATATGGTTTTCAGCTTGTTGACGTATTTCAGGTCATTGTCGTTTTCTTAGGCTGTTGACGTATTTATGGTTTATTGTTGTCTTTCCTTATGATGTCGTTTTATCCTTTGTTGTCATTTTAATTTTTTTCGTCCCAAAAAGTTGGTGTTTTTTATTGCATCGTTTTCAATGTGATTTCCCCTTTCATGCTTGTCGTTTGAGTTGGTGTCTTTTTTTCTTTTCTCGTTGTCGTT
>NW_010381838.1:0-437 GCF_000414095.1 Morus notabilis
TGAAACTTATTAGACATGAATCTATCACAACAACAACCCCAGTGATCTGGATTCCTAAGGTTTTTCAAGGGCTTGGCCCTAACTACACTCTCTTTTTCCCGGCCCACCAAGATCTTTAAAATAGTCATGGAGGTCAGTACTCTTTCAATCCTTATAGCATTTTGAAGCATCCCTGTCGACCATAGACCTGATGATACCGTCATCACGGTCATAATCAAGGTTTAACCAATCCTGTAATATAATATAAACATGTTAAATGATGTAATGAATTTAACAAATTTATAATTACGTTCTAACATACCATACTCATAATATATATGTGATGGCAACCTATAAGGATCGGGTGGAGGCTGCATTCCCCCTAAAGAGCCAGTACATGTAGCGACTAGGCCAGACATGAATGTCTGTTAACAAATCATCAAAAACGTTAATATCTT
>NW_010381839.1:0-437 GCF_000414095.1 Morus notabilis
TTTTTTGTACCACAAGCTTTTTTTTGGTCCAAATTTTTCATTTTTTTATTTATATTTTTTTTATCTTTTGAATTGTCTCACGAAAAGTTTATTCAATACATGAGTATTGTTTTTATTTTTCTTTTTGAAAAATTTGTTTATTTTTATCTCTCTCTTCCTTTGAATTATATATTCTCGTGATTGAATGCTAATTCCTCTCTTTATTTTCTTTTCCATTTTCCCAAATAAAAGCTTCTAATATACTATGTGTAGATACAAATGACTTTTGTAAATAGATAAAATCTAAGATTTAAGAGGATAAAGTATATTTTAGTCTTTCCCTTTTCCTGTCGCATCATATAATCTAGACCTAAACGCCCAAGAAAGGAATTACACCAAATTTACGGACTTCAATTATCAAATACTTTCATTGTTTCGGATATATATATGTATATATA
>NW_010381840.1:0-437 GCF_000414095.1 Morus notabilis
TAGGGAAAGCAAGGAGTTTGGCTAAAGTTGCCAGTAGAAAGAGCTGATCTTGTTCCAATTGCTGTAAAGGCAAGTTTCTTGCCCTGTGCTTAATTCTCTAACTTAAAACTGTCCTGCTTTGACTTTGTATAAAACAGTGTCTTATTTTCACATAGTGATACTTACAATTACAAGCCATTTGGTTTCAGGAGGGCTTTGAATATCACCATGCTGAAAGAGGGTATGTGATGATGACATACTGGATTCCTGAAGGTCCTTCCATGCTTCCTGGTAATGCTTCACACCAAGTTGGGGTCGGCGGATTCGTCATCAATGAAAAAAATGAGGTACTTTTGCTTCTTGTTATAACGCATAGTAAAAAGGAAAAGAATAAATATTTCCAAGCTAGGACCAAGAGAGAAGAGATAGAAAGAAAAATAGAACTACGAGAGAGAAAC
>NW_010381841.1:0-437 GCF_000414095.1 Morus notabilis
ATCCTAAAGCCGATGATCTCCTCCCCGGCATATGGATTCCCTGCAACAACATGGTCATCTCTTGGATTTTGAATGTTGTAAGTCGAGATATAGCTATAGCCTTCTCTATATTGACACTGTTGCAGAGATCTGGTCAGATCTTCGAGAATGTTTTCATCATAGCAATGGCCTGAGGATTTTTCAGATGAAAACTCATCTTGTTGCTCTGTATCAAGGCGCTGTTGATGTAAGCACATATTTCACTTACCTGAAAATTCTCTGGGAGGAACTCAAGATCTATCATCCAATTCTTGTTTGTCATTGTGGAGGTATGAAAAGTTAGATGGAATAACAACAACATGAGTATATTATACAGTTCTTAATGGGTCTAAATGAGTCCTTTTCTCAGGCCCGTGCTCAGATCCTTTTGATGGATCCTCTGCCACCTTTAACTAAGG
>NW_010381842.1:0-437 GCF_000414095.1 Morus notabilis
TTTTTTTTAATCTTATTTGATTTTATCAGATCAAACGGTCAAAAAAAATGGTCCTATCAGTAGAACGACTACAGCCCCTTTTAGATAAACTTAAAACCTAATCTATAAATTAGAAAGTAACTCAACATTAAGAACACCAATAAAGTTTGTTTGCTTTTATAAAAAATTAAAAGGTATCAAAAACAACTACATTCATATGATACTCTTTAACTTAAGAACGTTTGTAACCCGCCCAATAATCATATACTAAAAAGAATAATTTCCTAATCATATAATGTTCATAATCTAGCATTAAAAGACAAAGAGAATAATTTCCTACTCAAAATAGTTTTATAAAAATTTGACATTAGCTAATAGTGAGATGTTTTTAAAGATCATCCCAGAGAAGAGAATCAGAAACAAAAACAAAAAAACAAATCTAAAACTTTTTTTTTTTT
>NW_010381843.1:0-437 GCF_000414095.1 Morus notabilis
CTGAGATAAACAAAAATATATATTTATAAGAAAATGTAAAACATGATATTTTATCTTAATATAAGTTGTGCCAATAATGCTTTAATTATCATCATTTAAACCCACCATAGGCCTTAAGTACATGTGGACCAAACTAAGACTGGCTATCTCAGACAGTCACGTCCTTGTCACGTGGCTTTCCCTTTGCAGGGCGGCACCGTCCTCTTCTTAGATCTTTAGAGAGAGAGAGCCAAAGTTTTTAAGGGGGAGAGAGAGAGTTAATGGATATTGGGAGATTTTTCTCATTTTTTATTCATTTATTTTTTGTATTGGCATGTGCAATCATTGGTAATTAATTTTAGATTTTTTTAATAAGAGTCCGTTTAGTTCGTTGATTTGAGTTTTTAATTTGAGTTGATATGTGACTTTACGTGAGAGTTTTTTATCGTAACAAAAAA
>NW_010381844.1:0-437 GCF_000414095.1 Morus notabilis
AGTTTTTAATTCGAGTTGATATGTGATTTTATGTGAGAGTTTTTTTATTATAGTAAAAAAATTAGATATAACTGTTTTTGAGAGATTTTTACTTTAACACGGTGAAATAAACTAGACAATATTTTTGTTTTTGACAATTTTAAATTGATAGTGATACATGTCTCCATGTATTAGAAAATCTTTTTTTTAGTACTTTAAGGCCGCTTTGCTTTTTGAGACATGGATATTAAATTCACCACTATCATTTATTATTAGAAACTAAGGTGTTTAAAGTATTTTTTAAAATATGTTAGAGAGAGAGAGAGTTTGTGGAGAGGAGAGAGAGATAGAGTTTATTTATTTATTTTTTTAATATATTTAAAGCATCTTTAAAAATATGTAAGAAAAGAAATTTAGTTTCTAATTGATTAATGATATGGACAAATATGAAATTTTAT
>NW_010381845.1:0-437 GCF_000414095.1 Morus notabilis
ATCATAAACAAAATGGCAAGTTTGTAAGGATTACAACATGGATGTTCGTGTTTAAACTAAAAACTGCAATTTTTTGATAAGTATTTAAGGATTAACCTTATTAGACCCTTAAAGTAGATGTCCTAAGGTTCGCATAACCACAAAAATTGCCTTAAACGGATAACCGTAGCCTAAGATATAAAATTTTAAAGTTGGAAGTTGTTGCAATTCTGCAGAAAAGAATCAGCAATTCATGATCTGGTGTAACATGTCTTTTTTTAGGTATTAATGGACCTGAAACCAAGTTTATGATAGTTATTTAGAAAGCTCTAGATGTCTACTTTGATTGGGCACTGATTTTGTAAATTTTGAGACTACATAGAATATTTTGTGAATATTCTCATAGCAGTCGTAAAACTGCCATTTCCAGACACTGATAAAATAAAGAACTGAGGTTC
>NW_010381846.1:0-437 GCF_000414095.1 Morus notabilis
ACAACTTATGTTGGTTTTATTTTTTATTTTTGAGTATAACTGATGTTAGTATTTATTTCTTATTCTTTTATTTTATGTTTTTATCCCTGCACTACTTTTCTTATTATATTATTTTACCGTTTGAGAAACCTACCCATAATGTTGAATAAATAAAAAGGTATAAATATTTTTCCTGATGTGATTTGAATTTCAAGTCTCCGGTTAGATTGCCTAACTAACTACAAAGTTCAAAAACCTCACGTATCACATGGATAGGCACGACTTCTTTTTTTTTCTTTTTTTTTTCTTTCTTCCTTTTTTCCCTGTTGATAGTCCATGAAGAAGCACTGCGAAACATATTTAAATATTATTGGTCTTTCAATTTCCGTAAAGAAATTAAAGTTGATCCATACATGAGGTTATCTTATAATTATAATTTGGTTGAATTAAATATATTT
>NW_010381847.1:0-438 GCF_000414095.1 Morus notabilis
TTCATGTATGTACGATACTGTAAGATCCTGTGGATAGTTCCTATGGGTGTAGCCCTGAACAGTGTTAGAGGCTTGAATTTAGTCTCTTCCTTGTGATTTATTTTCAATTAAACGGGAAGCTTGTTTGGAAATTTCTTTAATATTTCACTTTAACTCCTAACCGAGCCTCCACGTCACCGACCCCGGTTTCAGGGCGTGACATTTTTTTCCTCAGCTGTTTCTCATTGTTCCGAGCCAAATACGCTGGTGGTTGGCATAGATTTAACTATTCAATATTCTTATAAAAAGGTAATCACTGCGGAGCGTTTTCTGAGGTTGAATCCATTTTGAATTTGATAAATGTATTGCTTGTGAAGTATGTGTTTGTGTATGTCCTATAGATCCGTCCCTCGTTGATTGGAAATTGGAAACTGATATTTGCAAGAAACAATTACTTAA
>NW_010381848.1:0-438 GCF_000414095.1 Morus notabilis
AAGACTCAAGTGTTTTCTAGGTTTCACGGTGATGATGTCATTGCTCACGCATAGATTCTCCATAAAGGTCAATGCTAAATGTAAATAAGAGAAGTTGTGTGTCGTATGTGGAAATTTAAAGAAGATTTACATTACGCCCACTCGATTTTAGTAGGACTTTCTCTTGTTTTTAGTTTGCTTCTACAAAATTCTAGCTATCCAACAAATTTACGGGATAAAATATCTTTTTTACTACTATTTACTTTAAATGTTTATTTATTTATTTAATTTAATTAATTTAATGCTAAATGATGTCATTGCTCACGCATAAATGTCATATTATTTATTTAATTTAGTGTCATAAAAATGTTATTTACTTAATTTAATTTAGTGTTTTAAAAATATTATTTACTTAATTTTTAGTTTTATAAAAATGTTGTATAGTACTCTTTTTTTTTT
>NW_010381849.1:0-438 GCF_000414095.1 Morus notabilis
CTGCTTAAAAATATTATATTTTTCAAATATGACACTTATAAATATTTATTGTCTTATTTAAATATCTTTTTTTTAAGCCTTCTCAAATACACTTTTTCATATGTACCCCGAAATGATTTTTCTCTAATTTGCTTCGCAGGATGTAATGTTAAATGGTTTTGTTTAAGGACATAATCTTAAATATTAATTAACTAAAATTAAACAAAATAATTGTTAATTTGGAATTTTAAACTTTATTTTTTTTTACTTCTTCTAGTTTTTTGGGGTCTGCTGAATTTTAGAAAAAAATTAATTTTTAAATTATTTTATATAAGTTTTAATAATTTTAAAATAATATTTAATCTGGTATTCTCTATTTTTTAAAATTTGACCGATTAAGGGCAAGTGCTTTTGTACTGCTTTTAATCAATAACATAATAGATAATCTCTCTCTCTCTC
>NW_010381850.1:0-438 GCF_000414095.1 Morus notabilis
ACGTGGTAGCATGGTTAATTTATTAAAATAGTAACTATAAAAAAAAAAGTGGTAGAGTATTCGCAAAATAGTTACGGTTAATTTTAAAATTAATAGAGGTGTGTAATTAATAAATTCAAAGATCCTGTTTTTGAAAACCGTCTTAAGAAGGGCGTGCCCAAAAACTACCTTTAAAGTAGTAGTACTCTAATTTAAGCATATACTACGTAAACTAATGCCAAAGAGTGATGTTGTCGAGCTAATTAATCAAAATTAGCTCATAGATTATCTTAGATACATGGCACATGTAAATGGATATAGATATTTAGATGTATGTACATTTTGTGAGGAAGTTTTTACTAAAAGCACTTTTTAAAGTCCACTTTGATCCCATTCATTCTTACGCAGTCTACAAGGTTTCAATCTTTTTCTCGTGTAAGAATTTTTATTTTTATTTTT
>NW_010381851.1:0-438 GCF_000414095.1 Morus notabilis
TTTCAAGAGATTTCGGAGTGAAATTTGATCTTTAGGGTCGGTTGTGTGTGTTTTGGCCTGAGATTTTTGGAAATGTCGTGAGTGGGGTAGTTGTTTGGGCGTGTTTATTTCTGCCAACCCGAACTGGCGCTGGTTGTCTTTTTTTTTTCTTTTGGAGGCAACACCAAGGCGCTCCATGGTAGCGCCAAAGCACCACGTGCTCTGCCACTTTTGCCCAAAAGGCTCTATTTTGAGCGCCAAAACATTGCTGCTGCCAAATCCGTGCTTTCATGCCTGCTTGAGCTTAATTTCAATTGTAAATCCTTAGAGCAACCCCCAAATTTATTTATTAACCTATCAATCAATTTAAAACACAATAAGTAAACTAAAAGTAAAAAAATAATAATGAAAATAAATAAAAGATTTTAGAAGGCTCGGGTTGCCTCCTGAGAAGCGCTT
>NW_010381852.1:0-438 GCF_000414095.1 Morus notabilis
AAAAAAAAAAGAAGCAACGTGAATATCTGGTTGTGAGTGCATATCAATGGTCTAAAATTCCTAAAATCGATGTTGCCAATAGTGCCATATCCCTATATAATATGAAATTCAGGAAAAAGAAAAAGAAAAATATTTGTAGACTCAATAGATGGAAGCTTTAGTCCTATAACACTATATAGACGTACAGCTTTGACATTATATAAATAGGACCACCACAAGAGATTATATGAAGTGATGAATCTAGTTGCCTTCCCCACATTGTAGCTCTCAGGAGGGTCCTCTTATTGCCTGGTCACAGGATAATCGAAACCTCAGAAATATACAAATAATATGTCCAAAACTTAACCAAGTCCATAAAACTTGACCAAATACATTTATGCACCAAATACATTATCTTGATCTAACTAGGTAGGCAACTTTTTTTTTATTATATTGGAG
>NW_010381853.1:0-438 GCF_000414095.1 Morus notabilis
GATGGGGCCAAAAGAGGAAATGAGAATATGTTAGTCCTCGTTTTTGAAATTTGACAACGTATAAATCTGCAAGATTGAAAAATATTTTATTTTAATCTTTTTGTAGTGTTAGAAAAAGAAAAGAAATGTTTTTTTTCTTATCGAGAAACTAAAAAGAGTTTGAGAGAAAAAATCTAACTTGCTATAATTTTTTCAAATATTTTTTCAATTTTACTGATGGATAAAACATTATCTAATTTCATTTTAAAAATTTTAGTAATGATATCTAGTCTATCTTCAGCTTTTTGTCCAGGTATATTAGCTAGGGCTCTAGTAATTTCAAACCATTTTGGATTACATATAAATGTTATGAATCAATTTGGGTTTCCATAACGTCTACAAATTGTCATTGCATCTTGATAGTTTTGGATCATACATCTAGGGCTTTCAGTATGGCTT
>NW_010381854.1:0-438 GCF_000414095.1 Morus notabilis
TTTTTTTTAATTTTTTTGAGAAAAGTCAGACAACCATTCTTACAATCTTGCTTTTCTCAAAAGATCGTTTTTGCGGAAATTGAATGACAACAGAGTGCACAAATGGCCAACTGTTACTCTAAAGGCATCAGGGATTTGAGTGGGATGGGATTTAGGAGAAATTACAGCTTCAATCTCGTATTGTATTAAAAAATCACCAATGTTACTAAAGCGATGTCACTTGACCAGCCATTCACCAACTGCTATTGAACTGCAAACGACATATCGTTTCGAGTACCATAACAAACTCTCAAATGTGAGCATGTCATTTTCGAGATAACAGGCCTACAAAATATCAGCATGTCATTATACAATATATTACGATGTAGGAAAGTTACTGTTCTTTGAATAGTGACTTTCCGATTTTGCCCCTCCTTTTTTGTGTTTAACATCTTTTAA
>NW_010381855.1:0-438 GCF_000414095.1 Morus notabilis
TTTAGACGGTATTATTAAAAAAAGAAAGAAAAAAAGAAAGAAAGAAAGAAAAAAAGTTTAGACGGTAGATTGTGTATATAGTATTAGTTAACACTAGGTATCCAACAGCTAACAAAAACACGAAAGTAATGATGATCAAAAATCACCATATCATCTGTGTGCATGTGTGTATAATTAATTATATAATATGCTTACGAGTATAAGGAGGTTTATAAAATGTAGCGGTTCCTTCGATTGCATATGCGATTAGAGCAAGACGCATGGTGATTCCTATCAGAACAAATATTAAAACTTGCTTCATCTTCCCCACAAGAAAAAATGCCAAAGGAATTGTGCAGAAATAGTTCTTTTTAACTCCTTTTTATGAAAGAAGTTCTCATCTCTAATTAACCCCGTTCATTTCGCTGATTCGAGTTTAGAATTCGAGTTTTGCTACAG
>NW_010381856.1:0-438 GCF_000414095.1 Morus notabilis
AAAAAAAAAATTTCAGATTTACAACAACAGTATAAGTTTTTTTTTTTTAAAATGAAAAGTATAAGTTTTATAAAAGGGTCCTAGTTAATCTTCATTAATTAAGCTTTATTGTCGGCCATTAAGGAATAACTGTTCCTTGTGAAAATGATTCTTAGGATTGTAAGTCTAATCAATGGTCATTTAGAAGATCATTATCTTATGATTCTTATCTTATCTTACACTGCTAAAGAAATTGTGCCCAAGAAAAAAGAAAAGAAAAGAAAACAAATGTCCTTTTTTATTCAATCATTTGTTTGTGTTCTCTCTCTTTTCCCCCTTCCGGGTGGGGTACAAAAGAAAGTGAGAAAAGCGAATCGTGGAATAATGAGGGAATTCCGACAAAATAAAATTGTATTTTATTATTTGAGAGAAAAATTCTCCAATTCCCATGTGGTTGAG
>NW_010381857.1:0-438 GCF_000414095.1 Morus notabilis
TGTGTGTGTGTGTGTGTGTGTGTGTGTGTGTGTGTGTGTGCGTGTGTATTTCTGTCAATGATTTCTTAAACCCAACAAATTCACATGTGGCTGCAGACTAATGACATTCGAAAGTAACCAAATATTTTTCTTTCACGCAGTCCTTTATTCCATAATTAATATAATATTTAAACGTGCAATTTCTTCACCCAGAAAATGCAAAGACGCATATCAATATCTATACAATGGATGCGAGTATTTAAAGTAAATAAATAAATGGCACTATAATTGTTAAGTTGGTCTCTGGAAACTTCTTTTTGTATTGGTATGATCTTTTAGACCAGGATGCTATCAACTTTTGATGTCCCTCGGTTCCTTTAGAATCGAGTGAGCTAGGAAAATACCAGACCATTTAGGCCCCGTTCACTTCGCTGATTCGAGTTTAGAATTCGAGTTGAG
>NW_010381858.1:0-438 GCF_000414095.1 Morus notabilis
GCTCAAGGTGAAATTCGGGCTCGGGCAGGCGGCCTGAATTTTTCGGGCGGGTCGGGCTTAGGCTCGGGCAAAAACTCAATTTTTTTCGGCGGTCGCGGACGGCCCGTCTAAAGTTCCAGCACTAGTATTGTATCAATCCCTTCAAGAATTCTAGCAAAAAAAAAAAGATAAAAATTATTTTAATACCATGTGTTATACCGAAATATACTCTTAATTTTTAGTGTTTTTGAGAATATTAAAGCGGTATCTTGATTTTTTTAAAAATATCTTCTTAGTACCATCCTATTTAATTAACCAAAAACTAATAATCTAAAAAAATCATTAACTTTTTTATTTTGTTGTTCTTAAAAAAAATATTTTAATGTTTTAAAATAATTTAGATTTTTTTTAAAAAATATTAATTTATATTTAATTAATAAGAAGGATAGTTTGGACATA
>NW_010381859.1:0-438 GCF_000414095.1 Morus notabilis
ATATATATATATTTCTACACACATGTATATGGACTAAGGGGCAGACTGAGAAGATTTTTCCTTCATGTTCATGTTAATTATTTTTGGAACACTTCAACAACTAGTCCTTTACTTTATAATCACTTTCCTTAATACTACAAAGTACCCTGAAAAAGACGTGACTATACGAGTTTGTAGTACCTTTGACAGTTTGCAGTGATCAGGCAAGCGGTACTCGTTCATGACCCAATCAGTCTTAGTTCCTCTGGGGGCTCTGCCCTTGTAGAACACAAGAGTCTTTCTCAACCCAATCACCCTCTTTAGCTCCGATAAGCTCACGATCTTACGGTCGGAACCCGTCACCTTCCAAAACCCTCTCTCCGTCGTCCGGTTTGGCCTTCCACCACTGCCATGTTTCCTGTCCCTCGGCACAAAAAAGTACCACTCTCTCTCCCCAAT
>NW_010381860.1:0-438 GCF_000414095.1 Morus notabilis
TTAATAAAATAATAAATAATAAATAGTAATTAATTATTTAGTTAAAGATTAATTGCCAAAAAATGATTATATAGTATATTTATAATAGAATATTTAATAATAGGTTATTGAATAAATAACTAATTATTAATATATCAATCATATATTATATAAATTATAATCTATTAATTATTAAATAGTTGATAAATAAAAAACAAACATTAATTACTCAATTAATATTAAATTAATTATTAATTATGTAATATACTAATAAATAGTAATTAATAATTGATAATAAGTAATTAATAATTATTTAAATAATAATTATCAAAAATTGATCATTTGATATATCAAATAATAGAGTATTAAATAAAAATTAGTAATTAATTAACTAATTATTTAATTATAAGTCTAAAAGTTAATTATTTAATTAGTAAATAGAATATTAATAAATTATTT
>NW_010381861.1:0-438 GCF_000414095.1 Morus notabilis
AAAAAAAAAACAAAAAACAAAAAACGAAAGGTATCAGAAAAGTAGAAGATAGCTCCAAAAGAATGCCCTTAGGGATCATTAATACAGATGAGTAGGATATTGACATCCTACTGTTCCTTGGTAGACCAGAAAACTGAAATCAAGTGGTTGTCATAAAGTCTACACCTTTCTACATGAAAAATACTTCGAGGCGCCATTGTTATTGAGCAAGACAACTAATCAAAATTGAGCCGTACTTATGAGTCCTAACAACGTTGGTTTCTAAACCATAATATGCCAGTGATATCAACTATAACATTACAAATTCAAATCCAAGAATAGTCATGCCTAGAAGGCTTACAGAAATCGTGTAAAGCCCATTCCGGTAAAGCTTTAAGAAAGATTTGGATATAATATCAGAACAAGACCATTTAAACGGAGCTAAACATTTTAATGGAC
>NW_010381862.1:0-438 GCF_000414095.1 Morus notabilis
TTTTTTTTCTAATTTTAGAGCATCACTTGCTATTGTTGCCAGAAAGATTTTAAAATACATTTATTAGTAACTAATTGTAAACCTTCAATTCCAAAACTAACAGTTTTTAAGGTCCGCTTACTTCGCATGAAATGAAAGAAAAAATAAAGTGGCATTCTTTATCATCTAATCACGTGTTTACTTATAAAATCAGTAGAGACTAAATAGTATGTAATTGACCCACATAATATAGAGAAGGAACATAGAGAATACTAATTATAACACCCCATGATATTTATTTTTTATTAAAGGGAATGAATGCCAATTTTACATGTATGTAGTAATGTTAGGGACACCAACTCTAATCTTAATTTTTATGTACTAACAGATGTGAGTTGTTAATTTTTTATTGGTAGATGCAATCTCTTATCATTAATTGACATGAAAATGTTTTAAATA
>NW_010381863.1:0-438 GCF_000414095.1 Morus notabilis
GACAGATCGGTGGAGGAGGCTATGGCTATTTGACACGAAAATATGGCCTTGCAGCTGATAATATTCTGGATGCAAAACTAATTGATGTTAAAGGAAGAATTCTTGATAGAAAATCTATGGGTGAGGATCTGTTTTGGGCCATACGTGGTGGTGGAGCAGCAAGCTTTGGAATCGTTCTTGCATGGAAACTTCAACTAATTCACATTCCATCGACAGTGACTGTGTTTGATGTCAAGAGGAACATGGAAGATGATGCAACAAAGAAGCTCGTTTATCAATGGCAACGCCGTGCTCACAAAGTCGATGAAGACCTATCAATCTATGCTAGGTTCCAAACTGAGAGTTCTATTGATAAAGAAGGCAATAAGAAAATTGTGCTAGGAGCTTCTTTTCGCACCACATTCCATGGAAACATGGATAGGCTCCTTCAAATAATGC
>NW_010381864.1:0-438 GCF_000414095.1 Morus notabilis
CTTGAATTAAAAATTTAAATCTATAAATGGAGTAATATGCACATGGAGAATCTAGCATCGAGAAACGTGAAAAGGTCAGAAGAAGATTTGAAATTATTATTATTTATTTTGGAACGACTCGTTGAGTAGAAAGAATGGTCCAAGATATGTTGCTATCTTTTATAGCAGCGCACGTTCTTCTCCTTTAAAAAAAAAAAATGTTTTCTGAATATTGGGCCATTGTTATCAGTTCCTTTTTTTCCCCACTCTCACGGCATTAATAATGCGATCATCTTTCTTCGTTGCCTTTTTTGAAAAAGGCCATTAATGATGAATCTTTAAATTAGTTATTAATGTTTCGTGCATTGACCGGTGCATTTATGTTTTATTTTAGTAAATATTTTGTTCTCAAATTTAAAATTATGATTCAGAATTATTTTTAATTTATGTGTATTTTTT
>NW_010381865.1:0-438 GCF_000414095.1 Morus notabilis
AAAGAGAAGAAAATTAACAAGCATAGATTCCTAAATTTTCAATTCATCCACGGCTCTCGCAAAATAAGTAATTTAAATAAATAAGCAGGTCATTATCGATTGTTCCTAGCCTTATTTTGAGGTCCCCATTTTTTTCTACTAAAAAGTCTTATCATTTAATTAAAATGAAAATTCATATAACAAACAATTCGTCATAATAAAGTTGTTTTCAATATTCACTATTTTATTATGAATGTGCTATATGCCATAGTTACTCCATAAAAAATATATTTCCGGCTCTTTTGATACACCCCCACCCCCACTATAGGGTTTTGTTGATTAATATCATAACATATCCGATGTCAAATTTCACTCATTTATCTCGACATTTATATTGTTTTTTATTACATTATTGAATCGTTAATGAAATGATAATGATAAAAGGAATAGAAAGGAAAG
>NW_010381866.1:0-439 GCF_000414095.1 Morus notabilis
TACTTTAACACTAGGGGTAGTTGAATAAACCCTTAATTACTTAGGGCTCGTTTGGTTCATGCGTTTAAACAATTGATTCTTAATTTTGACATTTGAAATTTAAATTTTTTATGAAAAAAATACTATAGTATAATCAAAACTATGAGGTAGTTGAATATACCCTTAATTATTTAGGACTCATTTAGTTTATGTATTTAAACCAGTGATTCTTAATTTTGATATTTAAAATTTTAATTTTTTATGAAAAAAAATACTGTAATAAAATTAAAACTATGAATTTAAATACAACAAATAAATGAGCCCTTATAATTATAAATTTAAAGAATTTATCCGGTATTTTCTGTACTTTTGGGAGCACTGATATTTTCAGTAGAAGGTGTATTTGACTCATTCTTTATTGGGTAGTAGTTGGTCGTATAAATTATTATGGTGAACTGCG
>NW_010381867.1:0-439 GCF_000414095.1 Morus notabilis
TTTTTTTTTTTTTCATAACTTTAGGCTGAATTTTGCAACGTACAATGTCTAATTACCTTTATAATTAGTTAATAAGAAACTAAAAAAATTTCAAAACTCAAAAGAAAATAATATTTCAACAATATAAAAATTTAACATAACAGGAACTATAAAGTTGCAATCTTGAATTTCTATTCTCAAAAAAAAAAAAAAAAAAACTTTAACTATATGAGTCTTAAATGTGCTGACACGATATGACACAAACTTTTAAGGTCCATATACATGCAAAAAATAAACTCAAGTATCAAAACATATAAAAGATATAAGATATCTACAAACGTGTTATCATATGCTAGCTTATTTTAGCTATAATTAATATTTAGTAGTTAATTAGTGTTGCTTTTAAATATAAAGTATTAATTTTCTCACCATTCCTACTAATGGATAGGGCTGGTAATTC
>NW_010381868.1:0-439 GCF_000414095.1 Morus notabilis
AAAAGAATAAAAAAGAAGCGCGAAAAAGCTCACACACGGAGTGGGCCCCACAGGGCAGGCCAGCTGGTTTCTGATTCGAGGGAGTGGAAGAACGAAAGAGAGGGAGGGAGGGAGGAATTCGCATGCCCTGTCATTTTCAGTAACGATCTTCCGTACAAACGCCACGTGTCGGCACCACGCTAGGATGATTAGTTAGGCGTCGCTTTCGAGGTCGGAACAGTGGCTACAGAGACATCAGGTCGGCGGTTGCGGCGCGTAGCTGTCGGTTCTCGCGGCTGCGTCCTCCGCAGGTTCTTGTCGGCTCCTCCGGCTGCCACTTCCGTCCCTTTTCAGTTTAGAGTTCGAACGATTTTTCCAAATATTACAAAATGCCGTGCACTGTCCAAATAATAAAATATTGAGAAGAAATGTATAGAAAATAATAAAAAACTTCACACTC
>NW_010381869.1:0-439 GCF_000414095.1 Morus notabilis
AGAGCAACAACGGAGGAAGTGAGAAGATTGAAAATGAGATAGGGAGAGTGTGAGAGGCTGAGAGCCTCTGCTTCTAAGAAGAAACGGCAAGTGTGAGAAGAAGAAGAGGAACGATGAGGTGTCAAAAAGGGAGGCTAGCAGAGAGACTGAGAAGAGGAACGGGAGGCGAAGGAGGCTTAGGCGGCGCAAAATGAAAATTATTTTGACTGAGAAACATTAGGGTTTTTTTTTTACACTAGGTGGAGTGAAATTGCTCTGTTCGGTCGAGTATAACGGGTCTAAGGAAGCACCCGCCACGCGCCCTATCCGCACATTTGGGCCTATTTGGAAACAAAAAAAAAAAAAAAAACACTATTTTCGGTTAGGATTAGGGTTAGTCAAGTTCAGACCGAATTATAACCGCCCTAGTTCAAACTAAGAGGAGTCGGATAAATTGTAG
>NW_010381870.1:0-439 GCF_000414095.1 Morus notabilis
GCGCCATTACGCAAGCCGGGGGGTTTTTTGAAGGTGTTTTACTTTTTTTTTTCATTTTGAGGCCATTTTTTGCAGGCATGCCCAGAGAAATGTCGGGATCATGTCTGCAAAATTTAATAATTTTTTAACATCATTTTTATTTTATTATTTTTTTTCAAAGATGAAAAATTGAGAAAATAAAAAAAATAGAATATTCATGAAAATATGGTGCCACTTGTTGCATTAATTCCTAAAAATCGTATATTAATTTTAAAATGTAAAACATAAATAAAGATGTAAGTTTTTGACCCATCCCGGCCCCTAGGCTCCCCACTACACGATCTAGAGGCTTTTTGACAGCATTTTACTATTTCTTCTCATTTGGTGAGGCCATTTATTGCGGCCATGCCCATGAAAATGTAAGGATCTTATCTGTAAAAATTCACAATTTTTTGACGTC
>NW_010381871.1:0-439 GCF_000414095.1 Morus notabilis
CTTCTTCTTCTTCATTTTCTCCCGACGCTCTCTCTCTCTCTCTCTCTCCTGCAAATCTCTCTCTCTCTCTTGCAATATCTCTATCGTAGCCTCCTCTTCCCGTGGCCGCCGCCGCCGCCCCCGCCGCCGGCCTCTCATTCTCTCTCTTCCCTGCTTTCTCTCTCTCTTTTCCGAGCGGATCTCTCTTCTTCCCCTCTCCTTCCGCCGCCGCCCCCTGCCGCCGGCCTTCCCCTTCCCACTCTCCCCTTGTCTCTCTTCCGGTCTTTCTCTCTCTTCCCTTCTCTTTCTCTCTCTTCTTTTCGTTTCCTGCCGCCGCACTGCCGCCCTACTCCTGCCGCCTCGGTCCCGCTGCCCTGGTCTTGTCGCCTTGCCCCCGCCGCTACACTGCCGCCCGCCGCATTGCATAGATAGAGGTGAGTTTTTTTTTTTTTTTTTTTTT
>NW_010381872.1:0-439 GCF_000414095.1 Morus notabilis
CTTGACACCCGGTATGTAGTCGATTGTGTCCTCACGATTATCTAATCCATACAATCAAATAAGAGAAAGCTCATTGATTCCGTAATCAAATCTTAAAAATAAATAAATATCAACTAACCCGACATATGACTTGTCACTTATCAATTAATGAGTAAGCTACAAGTAGAACTTTCTCTAAATAAAGGCATAACCTTCATTGATTAACAAGTGGCAAGTAAGTTATCATTTTGTTTGGTATTAGATTTTTCTCAGTCGTTAGTACTAAAAAGTAGTTCTTAGAAGAAACATAGAATTTGATACTCTACAGAAATTAAGTACCAGAAGGGTACTTTTTTGAAACTTGGCAATTTTTCGATAAGAAAAAGGTTTGTACCGTTAGAAGCAAAGTGACCATTTTTAACGAGAAGGTCCCAGTGATAGTTGAGAGTGAAGACCAAAG
>NW_010381873.1:0-439 GCF_000414095.1 Morus notabilis
AGTCGTGTTCATTAGAACCAAAAAATGTGTCGTATTAGAACCATCTAGCGAATGGAAAAATGAAATGTGTCGCCCTAGATAGTGTGCAAAACAACACTAAAGATGACTCTCATATTAAGGGTACCAAAAAATGGAAGAAAATATCAGAAGACGGAACAAAACACACAGTTATATTATCAACATTACCAAGAAATAACGCCAAGTACATAGAAGAAGTTGACACCATTAACAGATTACTTTATTATAAGCTTGAATTTCTTGAATTTGCACCATAAATACCTTCAAACAGATAAATTTATTCTTGTGCTGTTATAACTTGTAAGCCCCAATTGCTCGAAGTTTCTATAATATTTAAACTTGAGACCAAAACGGATTGTTTAGAAGGATGTCCAAGAATGTTGAAATGTGATCAATAATAGCACTATTGTAGCAATCACAA
>NW_010381874.1:0-439 GCF_000414095.1 Morus notabilis
AAAAAAACTCACCGGTGGAACCTTATATTTTTATTGTTGGTTTAAATTTTTAACGGTTAGATATGTAGTTGGAGCAGTTTTGTGTAACGCGTTATAAATTTGTAACGCGTTATAAATTTTTAATACAGACTTACTATTTCACCCTAAGTGTCAAGAAAAAGTATAATTGGCTTATGTGCCTTTACCTAAGTGGGGGTTCCACAATAGAATTTACCTAAGTGTTAACATTTTCTAATCCCCTAAAGAAAAAAGAAATAGAAAAAGCTTTTGGGCAACAATTTTAATACCCCAAATCCTAATTAAATGTGCATCAAATAATGCACGATTGTCGGGACCTATAATGATCTGCAAGAATATACGCAGATATTAATTTCTCATTGATTCCATGAAGGATAAATTGTACATATAATTGGCTTGGATTTCAAGAAAGTTGGTAAAA
>NW_010381876.1:0-439 GCF_000414095.1 Morus notabilis
AAACAAATACTCACATCCAACAAGTATCTACTCTTTCACTAAACACATAAGCCGGTAACCCGAAGGGAAACCTCAAGGTAAGACGGCCGGTTTTTTGTTGACGAAATTCAACCGTCAACATCAAATATCAACTCGAATTAGAGAACTAAACATACCCTGAAACTATTATAGAATAT
The DNA here is from genome assembly GCF_000414095.1 of Morus notabilis. Lineage (NCBI taxonomy): Eukaryota > Viridiplantae > Streptophyta > Magnoliopsida > Rosales > Moraceae > Morus > Morus notabilis. The sequence continues at coordinate 177 of NW_010381876.1, forward strand.
ACTACACATAATCACTCCTACTTCTTCATATTTGCAATGGCAAGGAAAAACTATGGTTTCGTTTGAAGGATTTCCTGGGTCGCACCCCCCCAGCCATGGGTGGGGAGAGGGGGAAGGAGCGATGAGGGGATCACAGAAATGGGATTATACAACCGTATGAAGTTTGGTGGATTAGCAAGGAGTTTTTCATCGTCGCCGAGGGGGATGGATTCTCTATTGTTCGTCACATTAGCATCGACCCCAAGTATTAAGAGGGGATTGCG
>NW_010381877.1:0-440 GCF_000414095.1 Morus notabilis
CACATGCTTTTTTTAGTTAAAAGACTTGGTTAAATTTAATTTTTCTTGGATAATATTGCTAATTAATTGGTTGCATCGATTATTCGCACCACCTATATGAAATTATATATATTTTTTAAAAAACAACTTAAATGAGACATTAACAACTACGGTGATACTTCGAAAATTCTAACTTGGCAAACTAAGTAAATTATGTTTTTAATTTTAAATGTAAGCACTAGTAATTAAGGTGCAAAATGTTTTTTTAATGAATTAAAATACTATATTAATTAAATTTATAACGGTCTCGACTATGCAGTAGACATATTCTATTGTTTGCTAGACTCGGTTAGTAAAGCTCTCTATTGCTTAGTAGAATATTGCTACTGGTCAGTAAAGTCACATACTGTATGGTAGACTTCAGTAATACATATCTCTATTGTCGGGTAGAGTATCTACGG
>NW_010381878.1:0-440 GCF_000414095.1 Morus notabilis
TATAAAAAATTATAAATCATAATTTAAAATTAAAAATGAATAAAAAAAACAAATATACCCTTCATTAGCAGGAAATTATCATAGAAAAATAGTAAACAATGTCCCAATGTTCACAAAATACGAAAAGAAATTATACAATTGACAAGGAAAAAAAATGTAGCAAAGAAAAAGAACCAGTCTCAGAAAAACCTTGGTTGAACCCATCCTCAACTCTCTCTCTCATATCCGGATTCGAGCCTTTTGGTGGGCCTAGGGCTTTTAAGGAACTTCGGCCCTGGTAGAAACTTGTCTGCTCCGCCCCTCTTTCCTGTCCGCCGCTCGTGCCTTCCGCCACATAACGGGCAATTTCCTCCAAAGACAGCGGGTGGGCCAGCTGTAAGCAGGGCTGACGTCCCGCCGGCCACCATAGCCATGTATAGCTATCTGCTTTCATCCATCTA
>NW_010381879.1:0-440 GCF_000414095.1 Morus notabilis
CAAAACGTTTCGCATTTATAGATTTAAAAGATTTTACATCTTTCTTTATTAATTCATGGCCCACGAGACTGAATCATATAATTCAAAAGGGGTAAAGAAACAAAACACGGTGGTGTTTTAGATATTTATCCTTTAATTATATATAATTGTTAAATAAAAAGATATCACACTTATTTTAACAATGAGGATTTTCTGTTATTGCATATTTGATCTTGCATTGAAATACAAATTCATTTTTTTTTTACAGAAGTCTAGAGTTAATTTCGTCTTAAAGTAAAGTAGGGAATTTAAACCATATGAACTATTCTTTCTTCAGCAATGGTTGGTGGTGGAACCACAAGCTGAAGGGCTGCAAATTGCCGCGTGAGGGCGTCAATCTGTTGGCGGAGGAATTCGACTTTTGCAGCAATGGCGGCGGAAGGTGCAATCTACGACGAACA
>NW_010381880.1:0-440 GCF_000414095.1 Morus notabilis
GAAAAGAATAATTAATTAAGGTTGCTCACGCATATTATTGTAGTTAATCTGTTGAATATAATTATTATAATAAGTTGCTTATTGTATTATTGGATGTTTTGCAGCTCATTCGGCAACGAACTAGAACCTACATCTAACTGGCTCGAATTGATATATTCTTGCTTAATAACAATGGCAGGATTGGTGCTCTTTGTTACACTACTTGGGAATATACAGGTGACAAATTTTAGCTTAGATGAGTTTCTAATTGGAGTTTAATTAAATAATTTGTCATGTTTTAAACTCAATAAATTAATATTAATTTTGCTATACCATCACCATCATGAATCAAGGTGTTTCTCAACATGGTCATGGCAAATAAGAAGAAAATTCAGCTGAAATATAGAGATCTGGAATGGTGGATGAGGAGGAGACAATTGCCTTCTCATTTGAGGGAAAGA
>NW_010381881.1:0-440 GCF_000414095.1 Morus notabilis
CGACGACAATGGTGAAGATCCAATGCATAATTTGCATTGCCATCACTGGTTTGTCTCTGTCGTTGTTACAATCACAAGGAGAGAGAAAAAGAACGTGAAATGGAAAGAGGAAAGGATGAGGTTAAACATCAAAAACTATAATATAAATCAAACTATGGCCAAATATTTTGAGCTAGGTGAAAATTCAGCTACACAATCCAATTTTCCTTAATTGTTCATTTGACCTAGTTCCATTCATCAACTGTTAATAAAAAGCAAAACACATAACGTTTTCAAGTATAATATCGAACAATGGACCAAAATTCAGAACAATTCCGAACTCTAATATATTAATATTAACACGTCATTTTTTAGACACATGATGACAAATATGCTCAAAAAGAGAGCCCTGCAAAATGTGACAAATATCTGTAAAATTTTAACCCTACTCTTAATTAATA
>NW_010381882.1:0-440 GCF_000414095.1 Morus notabilis
AATCATGCGATACTAAAATAAGATTTTCTAAAATGTCAAGATACGGACATAAAATTATTAAAAATAAAAGATACCAAACTCATACTTTGATATAATACACGGTTTAAAATAGAATTTTCTTAAATACAAAATAATAATAAATGCCATACTGTTTTCTACTTTTATTCTTTTATTTGGAAGAGGCACCACTCTCAAAGTGAATATTAAAAAGCCTTTTTAGAACTTGCATGCAGTTTCAAGTCTGACAGGCTAACTCACGCCCCAGGCCCCAGCAACATAACAGCAAATAAATAAACAAGTAAATAACAGGCTGAAGATGCAAAAGATAGAACAGAACAAGCGAAGAAACCAGTAGTATACTTGAAACCTAAAATTTGTACCACTTTTTCTACATGCTGGATAAATACATTTTTTGCATTCTCCATTGCCATATTTTTTTT
>NW_010381883.1:0-440 GCF_000414095.1 Morus notabilis
GATCTGCCTTGGGACATTTGATTTCAATGTCTGAAAACATGACGCATTTTGGAGTATTAACACACTATTTGCTTCTGAGGCAGATAGAAACAGAAAAGAAACATGAGTTGTGGTTCCTAGTTAACGGAAAGCCAGCTCGGTTCGGGATATGTCTGAAAACATGACGTATTTTGAAGTGTTGACACACTATTTGCTTCTTAGGCAGATAGAAACAGAAAAGAAACATGAGTTGTGGTTCCTGGTTAACGGAAAGCCAACTCAGTTCAGGATGAGAGAATTTGCTCCAATCACTGGATTAAACTACGAAAAAATCCAAGAACTCGACGTGGTGTTGAAATCTTCAAAGAACATGAGGTTGTTAGAGCATTTTAAGACAAATACCCAAGTAGTACTTGTTGTTGATTTGAAGAAATTGCTCACAAAAAACAAGATAAATGTAG
>NW_010381884.1:0-440 GCF_000414095.1 Morus notabilis
TTTTTTTTTTTTTTTTTATATATTACATTACTAAAAACCGCCTCATTAAAATTATTGTCAGGTAAACCTAAACGAAAAAAGCGTATATACCGCCACCTCATATAAATATATATGGTTGTCTCAATAATCATTTTAATATTAAATAATTGAGTCGCCACATTCTGTTAAAGAAGTATTGCAGTTGACTATCTAAATTAGGTAAGTTTGAAATTTTTGCATCTCATACCTAAATACTTGTGATTCTATCTTATTCAAATTATATGTGAGATACTAAATTATATATATATATATAATATATAATAATATTTATTTAAGAAAAACACATAAAAAGTAGCCTTTGGCAAGATCGTGTGAAGCAGCCGTGGGAACCACCATCCACTGTGTTTGTTAGTTGCCATGTTATTGGTGCTTTTATGAGATTTGACCACTTGTTTTTTTTT
>NW_010381885.1:0-440 GCF_000414095.1 Morus notabilis
ATAGAGCAACAAGTACCTCTCGAGCAAATCCAAGAATTGGACCCGGATTTGAGATCAAAAGCTCCACAAGGTAATCCTGATCCCGAATTTTGTAAGGATAGTGACCTACCTATTGCAGTGAGAAAGGGTGTTAGAGAATGCACAAAACACCCAATCTATAATTTTGTGTCGTATTAGGGCTGTGGCAAGTTTGGATTAGTGCTGGAACTTTGGACGGGCCGCCCAAAAATACCGAGTTTTTGCTTGAAGCCCAACCCGACCCACCCAAAAATTTTGGGCCGCCCGCCCGAGCCCGAAAAGGCCCGTGAACGGGCCGCGGGCTTCTATTGGGCTGTTTGAGCCCGGCCGGACAGCCCGAGCCCGCCCGAATTATCCGAATTTTTTTTTATACTTTTTAATCTTTATAATTATTAAGTTATTTTGTGTTAAAATTATATAAA
>NW_010381886.1:0-439 GCF_000414095.1 Morus notabilis
CATTTTCAAAGGTAAATTCACCATTGAAACTTGTGTTGAGGCTCAAATGACAAGGTCAATTAACAGATATATTTAATAGAGTAACAGATTACATGTCAATTAACAGGATATAAAAAAGTATATATATCATTTTCATTATTATCTTTACGAGACCGCAATCTAAATATCTAAATGGTCTAAATATTATCTCCAGACTGATTTATACTAGGTATCACATGTGATGTAATACATAAATAATTCGCGATATTATTAATTAACCACATACGACGGAAGCTTACAAGCAATGCTTTTAAGAATTTAATAAAGTTTCAAATATACTCATGCTAGATAACTAGAAGCTAGCTTAACTTCTATTATATATGCATGTATGAGGAATCATTTGGCACTAGTTAGCTGTGGAATCGTTTTCCGAAATTTCTAATTTTTTTTTTAATTCTAT
>NW_010381887.1:0-440 GCF_000414095.1 Morus notabilis
CAGTTTATAGTGACACACATGTCCAGATTTCTGTAATAGTTCAACCCTCCAGTGAAGCCCTTAAGTTTGAATTTTGTGGCATAGTAGTTGAGGTCTTCCTCTGAGAGCCAAGAGGGCAAGGTGACTGAAGCATCAGGATCAGCTCTGAATGCCTTTCCTTTAGGCAAGAACGGTGGACCCGGCTTCCGAGTTGTTAAAATTTTCTTTAATACTGCTGATGCCCCAACCTGAGCCATCTCTGCTTCAATTTCCCCTGGTTCCTGCAAAATCAGAAAGGGGATATTAATGGCTATTAATCTAGTGTGGTACTTTGTTTGTTTGTCATCTTAGTCCCAACTTTTGCACTTCGAGTATCATCAAAACAAGGCTAAGTAAAATAGAATAAGCATGGCAGATCAGTTTCAAATTGCCACAAAATTTTAGAACCCTTGTCGAAGAGA
>NW_010381888.1:0-440 GCF_000414095.1 Morus notabilis
AATTGCTCTAGTTTGCGTTTTTATGAATTAGAGATATAGCTATGTGGATTTAGACTCGAGAGAGTTACTTTCACATGTTGAGATTTGGGAAACACAGCATAGAGTTAATTGAGTTCGGGAGGCCGATTAATTTGAGTAGTCAAGATTAGGTTTGCTTAATGGATGTTTGATTCGGTTAGGCTAATAGGGATTTTGCTTAATTAGTTTTGCATGCTATTTTAATCAGCACTCAGGAGAGAGAGTGAAATTATTTCAAAAAACCTAGACTAATGAGAGTGAAATAAATTGACAAGCCTACAAATTGGATATCAACATAGCTTAGTAGAGAGAGATCAAAGCCCCTAGCAACTTTATTATCATCAAAATTTCCTTCGATCCTCATCTCTAAATTATACTTTTATTATTTAGTTATTTCTTTTAATTATTATTTTTATTACTTT
>NW_010381889.1:0-440 GCF_000414095.1 Morus notabilis
AGAAAATCTCTAAGTCTCATTTTGAGCATTAGTGCGTGTATTCTCTTTCAAAGTAGTGAATTTTCTCTTCTCTACACAGTGGATGTAACTCTCAAATTGAGAGTGAATCACTATAATTCTCGTGTGTTTTGCTATTTAATTCTTTTTAATTACGTTTTGGTTCATTTAATTCACGTTAATCGTAAAAAAAATTCGTTATTAATATGTGTAGGCGATTAATATGTGTAGGCGACTTTCACGTCAACAGAAGCGATTGAGAAATGATCTGCATAAAATTCTTATAATGCATGCGTTAACTAACTTTTTTGCCTTGTGATTTTCTTGGTCTTTGGGTAAGAGTCGTGATATGCGTTTCCTGCATGGTTTACGTATGGAATCCTGTTTGTGTGGTGTGAAAGAGAATGTCATTAATGAAAGAAGAATTGATTTTTTTTTTTTTT
>NW_010381890.1:0-440 GCF_000414095.1 Morus notabilis
CAAAAAGGGCTTCACATAGATTTGGTGTACGTTTCAAAATTCAAATCCCTTAAACAGTTGCGTTATTTACCTAAAGCCATAGCCTCTTTACATATATTAAGCTTAATTATATTAAAAGCATAGAAGATATATATATTAAGTTGTACTAAAGATATTTTGGGTACCATCATGATCATCTGTACCAGAATGTCTATGGCAGTCTATCCATATTAGATATTACGTAAATATGAAAGGAACTAAACTTCACGGATGAAGTTAAACTCGATATATGAGTGATCGACATAATTATAGTTGGTGATCATAATTTGATTGAATCAGCCAAAGTTGGCAGCTCCTTGTGATTTAATTTCCTTTTACGTCTCACTGTAATGGTCGGCTCAAAAGTAGAAATCATTAATAATAATAATAATAATAATAATATTATTATTATTATTATTATT
>NW_010381891.1:0-441 GCF_000414095.1 Morus notabilis
AGGTGAGGAAGAGATGTTGAGAACTGCCATTGTTGGGTTGCTGTGGAAGAGTTTTTTGAACACGTAAAAAAGACCTGAGAGGATTTTTTTAATGCAGAATCTTAAATTGTTTGGGCAATTAAAATTAAAAAATCCTTTTCCTAATTTTATTTTTTTACTCTGTTATTTTAGCTAAATTCTCGTATATTATCATCCTCTTACTCAGAGTTTAAATTTAGAATAATAAAATTTAAGTAAGAGGGCGCCCTAATAGAATTTGGGGTACGAATATAATTTTTCAATCTGAAATTCGGTGGATTGATTTAAAATCCAGATGGATGTTTTTTTTTCTTATTTTATTTTATTTTTCAACGCACGTCGAAATTTTCTCCAATCCAACTCTGTTTATGATCATTCGAAAAACCCACACCACTTATCTGTTGATTATATATATATATATAT
>NW_010381892.1:0-441 GCF_000414095.1 Morus notabilis
TGTATTATTGTGAAGAGTGTAAATTTTTTGCTCATGTGCACTGCGTGATGTCTGAGGTATGTTCTTTATCGAATCCATTTTCAATATGGTATTTCAATTATTTCTCTTTTTTCATCTTGTAAATTTTTTGCTCACGTACCAACAGGGTGGGTTTGCTTGATTCTTTTAGTGAATATTCCACATCTTCTATTGTAAATTCTTGCGTTATGGTAGATGCAACTTTATCCCTGCCACACATCTGATGCAGAGCTAATTAATTATGATCAGATTATTAAAGTACTTAAGGGAGACCTTAGTAATGTGGAGCTGAAGACCATTGGAGCAGATTTCTGGAATTTTTCTGAAGAAGCTGTACTTCTGGCAGAGAAAGTGCAGGCCAAGTCTTCCGTAACCTTTAAAGATTTATTAAACACCGCACTAAGTGAGGCACAGTGGCTCACG
>NW_010381893.1:0-441 GCF_000414095.1 Morus notabilis
AAACACATCTTACAAGAAATTGAAATTCTGAAACTTCAACTTTTCAAGATAATTTGAAAAGTTCTTAAGCAAAACTTCAACTACATACATCTCGGCCTACAAAACTTCAAACAGAGTGATTTCAAGTGTTACACCTCACTAATGATGCACACTAAACGGTAAGATTAGTGTCTTAAGTGCAGCAATCCTGGTTCTAGAAGTTGGGGTCTAAGTTCACACTATTTGCGTTATGTCAAGAGCGTAATTTTGACCTTTCCGACAGAAATGATCATAAAATGTTCCACATAGATCTTAAGGGTGTAATTCTAATTTTTAGATAGAGTAGACACCTAAAGCTTCGAAACGAGTTATCATATGCCAAAATCTGAGATCTCTAAGTACCTCAAAAATAGTTTCTAAGAAATTAAAATTTTATCATTTCCTGGTTTCGATAACTTTTGA
>NW_010381894.1:0-441 GCF_000414095.1 Morus notabilis
GACATCCATGTTAATATTCAATTTCTTGACAAGCCCTCTTACTAGGTATGAACACTCAATCTTGATATTAAAATGTCCAAAATATTCTTAAGAGGGCGTTGGGTACGCAGTAATCAATAAAAATTCTATTTTTAGGAAAGTTATAGGGGTAATATGATTATTAAGAATAATACATTACCGTGTTTAGTTCCATACAAGAATCTTGTTTCAAATTCCTATGAATAATATATTACTGTGTTTAGTTGTGCATTAAATTAAACATATTTTTTTTTAAAATGAATTACAATTAGCATTAATATTTTTTAAATATTTAGCCCATAAAATTATCAAAAAATAATAGGGGTCTCGCTAAAATCCTCTATAATCTGCACATTTGACACCACATATACCATATTACCAGTCTGGCTTCAACTATTTAATTAGTTTTATTATGAGCATGCA
>NW_010381895.1:0-441 GCF_000414095.1 Morus notabilis
ATATATATATATATATATAGATGTCCCAATACAACTCAAAAGACAAACAAAGGCAAAAAAAGGAAAAAAGAAAAAAGGAAGCAAACTAAAGACAAAGCTAAGAACTAAACCAAGAGGAGATGATTGAACAAGAACCCCGAACAAAACCGAGCAGAAGCAACGAGCATGATCCGCTTCTAACGATGAAGGAATAGAAGAGCTCATTGAGACACTTGGCTCACAAAATCTATTTCTAAGGAACACGCGTTTTATGAGCGGGCATAGAAGTTCAACTACGTAATCAAAGACTGAAACCATAATTTCGTAGTATGAGTAACTCCAGACAGCTCTGTCTCAAAAGCATTAGCAATATCCACAGTCGTGCTGGAAGCTCGGGTCGGCGGGCTGCCCGAAGCCCGAATTTTTTCGGGCTCAGGCGGGCAAGCTCATCTCCCGCCCGCC
>NW_010381896.1:0-441 GCF_000414095.1 Morus notabilis
CATGTGCAACTACAAGAAGTCATTGTTCGACACTAAAATGAATAACATTATCCATATACCCTGCTAAAATGTTGATATTGGTGTGTTAGGAATTCCAATTAAGTTGTCAATTTTAAAAGGGTGCTTTTGGATTTTTGGACTTTAGATTATTAAGGAGGGTTTAGGGTGTGCTTCAGATAAAATATCTTATTTTATTTATTTGTATTCTAATTACTAATATCGGGTACAATGCTTCAAAAAAAATATCAGGTACAAAAATATCAAATTAAGTATATATAGATAACCAACTTTTGACCAAAGAGAATTAAAGGACAATATATTGTTTAGAGGACCAATGAATAGGATCTCAAAGAAAACTACCCTCTATATTGAGTTTATTCAGAAAATATATCATATATTTTGGACCTCATCATTTAAAGTTTATAACCAATTCATATCCTG
>NW_010381897.1:0-441 GCF_000414095.1 Morus notabilis
AATTAGTTTCAAAATGATTTTGTTTTCAATAAAAAGTAAAAATGAAATTATTTTGAGAATCATTTTGAGACTGATTCTGAAATTGCGTTTGATTAATTTTTTTAAGATATTATTTTGAGTCTAATAAAAAAATAAAAACGTGATTATTAATTAATATATTAATATATTATTGATAAGTACTAAAAAATAAAAATAAAAAAATTAAAATAACTTTTAAGTATTTTTTAATTCCTTTATAAAAATTATTATCATTATTTTTATTTTTAAATTTACTAAACAAACGTCATTTTATTTTTTTTATTTTTTATTTTTTAAAATACGTAAAAACCGTTTTCAAAAAATAGAACCAAATAGGCACAAAACTAATTCTTTGAACCGGCCATTTAGATGGCTTTTCAACAAATTCAAGGATGTGACTCTTTGGAATTTTTACCCTCAGAG
>NW_010381898.1:0-441 GCF_000414095.1 Morus notabilis
GTACAGAATGTACACCATTTGATGAGATCTTGATGATTCACGATTGTAGTGCCACAAATGATCACACTCTCAATTTTAAAAAACAAACAAAACAAAAATTGTACACTTTTATAAAACATTAACTTTTACCCAAATAATCTCATCCATTAATTAAATTTTTAATCTCAGCCCCTGATTCTTAAACATGTCCAAACCTTGACAGTTAGAGTGCATTGGTGGTAATGGTGAAATGATAATGATAATGGTAATAGGAATAAAATAGGAAGAAAAAGAAAGTGATTCTTTTATTTGTTTGGATTTTCGCAAACAACATATAATGAAACATGATTCTTCTAGTTTTGACAAAATGACTCTTATACCTTCGTTAAAATATAGTCAAGTCTTCAAAATTTTGTCTGCACTTCTAAAATTTTTAAATATAACAAGTCATCTCTACAAATT
>NW_010381899.1:0-441 GCF_000414095.1 Morus notabilis
CTGCCACAAAAGTATGTGAGGAAGGGAGGAAAAAAACAAAATAGAATAATCTCCATCCTCCATATGGTTATATGGTATTCTTTATGATTTCGTAGGCAGTAAGTAAGCTTTAATTAAAGTTTGAAATTATACTTTTAAGATTCAGAATAGAAACATCATTATTCATAATCTCCATCTCCAAATGATCATGGCATTCTTTTATTATTATTATTATTTTTAAGGAAATGACATTCTTTTATGTTGTCGTTGGTCATAAGTAAGATTAAATCAAGTTTTGAAATTATAATTTTAATAATAAAAACAGAAACATCAGAGTTGTCTCTATGACGTGGTTGGTTGTAGTTCACAATTTCTTCACACACAAAAAGATAAGAACTTATTATTTTCAATCAAATAGTACTGAAGTGCGGTAAAATAATCATTGGTAATTTTTTTTTTTTT
>NW_010381900.1:0-441 GCF_000414095.1 Morus notabilis
AAAAGGAATATAGCAAATGATAGAGTGAGAAGAAAGAGGGAAAAAATGTTAGGAATTTTTTTTTATTATTTTGTTATTATTGTTTCAATATTTACTCTTTTATATTTTAATTAGAATTAGTTGGCTTTTAATGGCATGCCACATAGGCACTTTTGTTAAAGTTATAAAAGAGGGAGAGAACAGCTTGATCTCTTTTCTATATATTAAGAGATGTTTTAAATCATTTTAAAAAATTAAAAAGCATTTTGAATTAGATACATAATTTGGAGGTAATTATGAAAATAATCTAAAATAGTATTCAAATACTAATGCATTGTTGGCTTGGTGCAATAATGTGGGAGTCTTTTAATTCACTCTAACTGCACCTCCCTAACCTAAAGTGTGCCTTCGGTGGGAAGGTTCTCTGTACACAAATCCAACACATAACAAAGTCGCTGCAAC
>NW_010381901.1:0-441 GCF_000414095.1 Morus notabilis
GAAGCATCCGTCTCAACCACAAAGGGCTGAGAAAAATCCGGTAAGGCTAGCATCGGAACCGAAGTCATAGCCTTCTTCAAGGCCACGAACGACTCCTCCGCCGCCTGATTCCACCCAAATTGATCTTTTTTTAGCTGATCAGTCAATGGACTTGCTAACATCCCATAGTTCTTTACAAACTTGCGGTAATAACCCGTGAGCCCCAAGAAACCCCTCAACTCCCGCAACGTTTTGGGTACTGGCCATTTCAGCATTGCTTCAATCTTACGCTCATCAGCCGCCACTCCATCCGCAGAAATGATATGCCCCAAATACTCCAAAGAAGATTGTCCAAAACAGCATTTTTTGTCATTAATCTTCAAACTATACTGCTGCAACAACTCAAAAACCCAAAGCAAATGCTCCACATGTTCTCCTAATGACGCACTATAAATCAAAATG
>NW_010381902.1:0-441 GCF_000414095.1 Morus notabilis
GTAGATTCGGGAGTTACTACTCATGTTTGTTTTCTTTATTAAGTCTTAGCTATCACAAGGAAAGTCGTTTCCACTAAAATAAAGGAAAAGAATCAATCAAATACGATTTGCTAGTTCACTACTACAATTTGGGCTCTTTGCGACGAAAATTGTCGTCGCAAATAAATGAATATTTGCGGCCACATGTCATCGCAAAAATTTTTGTAAAACTGAAAAATATTGTCATCGCTAAAAAGCTCACACGTCGTCACAAATATTTACTTGGTGGCATATCTTGTATGGCGTGAACTTTTAGCGCCAAAATAACATTATTTGTAACGACATGTCGTCACAAATAATTAATTTTTTTTGACGACACATGTGTCGTCGTAAATAAAATTTAATTTATTTATTTTCCGCCGAGCAAAAAGGATTATTTTGGCGGGTGACAAAATATTTTTG
>NW_010381903.1:0-441 GCF_000414095.1 Morus notabilis
CCCCCCGCGAGGCTCACATCTCTCTCTCCATCAGCCGCGGCGAGACAATCGCCGACAGCTTCGACGGAATCGACCTCCGCTGGCGGCTGAACTCCGCCTCCTCCGGCGAGAACTCGGGATCAAGCAAACCGTCGTCGTCGTCGTCATCGGAGAGGACGACGTTCCAGCTGAGCTTCGAGAAGAAGTTCATGGACAAGGTGGTAGGGTTTTACCTGCCGCACGTGCTGGAGGCGGCGAAGGAGGTAAAGGCGGAGAAAAAGAAGGTCAGGCTGTTTTCGCTTGGGTCGTACGGAGGACGCATGGAAGGGCCGTGGAGCTCGGTGGATTTCGACCATCCGTCGACGTTCGAGACGATGGCGATGGAGGAGAAGGTGAAGAAAATGGTGGTGGAGGATTTGGACAGGTTTGTGGAGAGGAAGGAGTTTTATAAGAGAGTTGGGA
>NW_010381904.1:0-441 GCF_000414095.1 Morus notabilis
ATATATATATATATGCCTAATAATATCTGGTGAAAAAATCCAAGAATATACCATGTCAGCAAGTAATTGACGGAAAAAGTGGTACAACGAGCTTAAATAATACTCACATAAGCGAGAAGGATTTTAAGATAAATAAAAAAATCTTAGAATTCTCTCTTAGTTTTGTTTATTTTTATTCGAGTTTTCCTTATTTTACGAATACATATATTTTTTTATGATTTTTATATTAATTTGTAAGGATTTTCTTTTTTATTAAAGTTTTTTGTTGTTGTTTATAAATAAAGAAATATAACGCAATCGAAGATGAGTTTGATCTCTAGCTAGTGACCTTGCGCACTACTGTCTATAGTGCGTAGACTAACTACAGCAAATGCAAACATCGTCTTCAAAATTTTCCGCAACCCGCCACCTTCTACGTGTGTGTGTGTGTATATATATATA
>NW_010381905.1:0-441 GCF_000414095.1 Morus notabilis
AGAGCAACAACGGAGGAAGTGAGAAGATTGAAAATGAGATAGGGAGAGTATGAGAGGCTGAGAGCCTCTGCTTCTAAGAAGAAACGGCAAGTGTGAGAAGAAGAAGAGGAACGACGAGGTGTCAAAAAGGGAGGCTAGCAGAGAGACTGAGAAGAGGAACGGGAGGCAAAGGAGGCTTAGGCGGCGCAAAATGAAAATTATTTTAACTGAGAAACATTAGGGTTTTTTTTTTTACACCGGGTGGAGTGAAATTGCTCTGTTCGGCCGGGTCGAGTATAACGGGTCTAAGGAAGCACCCGCCACGCGCCCTTATCCGCACATTTGGGCCTATTTGGAAACCAAAAAAAAAAACACTATTTTCGGGTAGGATTAGGGTTAGTCAAGTTCAAACTGAATTATAACCGCCCTAGTTCAAACTAAGAGGAGTCGGATAAATTGTAG
>NW_010381906.1:0-441 GCF_000414095.1 Morus notabilis
AAAATGGTGTCAAAAAATGACAAAAAAAGTTAAACGTTGGCAAAAAGCCCCCGGCCCGCGTATTGGGGCGCCTAGGGGCGAGCTCAGGGCCGGGATAGGTCAAATTTTTACATTTTTCTGTATGTTTTTCATTCTAAAATTAATAAATGATGTTTTGGAATTAATGCAACAAGCGACACCATTTTTTGATGAATATACTATTAACATAAAAACGACGTCCAAAAATAATGAAATCTTGCAGACGGGATCCTTACATCTTGCCAGAAAAAATAGCCTAAAAAAAGATAAAAAAAAAGTAAAACCCTGTCAAAAGCCCCCCGGCCCGCATAATGGGGTGCCTAGGGACCAGCTTCGGGGCTGGGATGGGTCAAAAATTTATACTTTTAATTATATTTTTCATTCTAAGATTTTTTTATGATTTTTCAGAATTAATGCAACATG
>NW_010381907.1:0-442 GCF_000414095.1 Morus notabilis
TGGTGTGGGTGGGCACATCCAATTAGTGTAGAAGTAGAAATAGCCAGTACTTTTTGCCCATATAATAAATCACTGGCACTTCACACTAATTCTCAAAGTATTATGGATTTTCGGAACACATACGCTGCAAGAAGGGTAAAAACCATGCTTAACCCCAATCTTAGTTTCAAGCGTACTAATATGAAATATTAGATATTTAGGAATTTGAAAATCTTTTATTAAGGTTCACTATCTATGTTACTAGATTTGAATTCATGAATATATTGTATCCTTTTCTATTATTTTAGCTTTTTCCTAGTTGAATTTAGTATCTATAGTCAAACGTAATTCGTTTTCCCCACTATATAGGCATGATTATGGTAAGCATGAATATCTTGGTCGAAAAAATTACACACTTTTGTGATATTATTGCCATCCTAATGGTAAGCATGAATTTCTTGGT
>NW_010381908.1:0-441 GCF_000414095.1 Morus notabilis
TATTATAATTAAAATAATAATATATGTCGATGTATAAATATTAAATTAACTATTAAAACTACAATATGACTCAATTTGTGGCTATTTTTTTATTTTAATTAGTGTCTAACTAATCACGAATATGACATTTAATAAATCTAAATATTAAAGTAAGAAAAAATTAGTTAAAAATATATTTTAATTTTTAAATAATGTGGCACAATCAGATTGATTAGATATTATTTTAAATATTAAAATTATACAAATAATTGAGAAATAATATTGAATTGTTTGATAAACACTAATACGTAATATATTAGTACGTAATATATTAATAATCATTAAGCAGCATATGACATAATTAATAATTAATTAGTAATAATTATTAATAACATATTAATAATACGTAATACATTACTAATTAATTAGTATCATAATGAATAATAATTAATATATTAATAA
>NW_010381909.1:0-440 GCF_000414095.1 Morus notabilis
TATCGAACATGTTTGTAATCCGCAAGTATAATGGTGTTCACTCTTGCTCACTGGAAAAGCGTTCGGTGAAGCACACGCAAGCAATGTACTCCATTATTAGAAGTTGCATGAAAAACCAATTTATAGGCGTCAAACAGGGTCCAGTTCCCAAATCGATTCAGAAATATGCCCGTGACGAATTCGGGATAGACTTCAGTTATTACAAAGGATGGAAGGCTCGTGAGGACGCACTTTAACTCGTAAGAGGTACGGCCGAAGAAAGCTTCACGAAGCTCCCATCATACTATCATATGGTGTCTTTTCCCAATCACGACAGTATCACCCATATTCATTTTGATGACCATAACTGTTTTATCTATCTTTTTCTAGCATATTGACCTTGTATACGAGATTTTAGTTGCATGAGGAAAGTTATCAGTGTTGATGGAACGTGGTTGAAG
>NW_010381910.1:0-442 GCF_000414095.1 Morus notabilis
ACTTTTTGTAGGCTGGAGTTCCAACCTCAGGTCGTAAGGCTTCTCCTGTCAAGTAGTCCAGCCGTCATTTTCCATCAATCACAAGGACAACCGACTAAGACCATTCTACAGAATTCACACCATTCAACTTATGCTATGTAATCTACAGTGAATGGCTGTCGTTGATATTGTGGATGATTTGTTGGGGTGTGGCTGCAGTTGACGTCGAGGTTTGCCCGCTTGTGGCGTTGGAGGCAGCTTCCCGAGAGGCCCCAGTTATGGCCCCAGTCATGGCCGTTTTCGCCATTAGAAAGAGCAAGGGAAAAACTCAGTCCTGCTCTGATACCATAAAGATTTTAAGAGGAAATGATTTCTTATTTCCTTGATTTAGTTTATAGTGAAGGCTCTTTAAACAGAGAGAACAAAAAAATAAAAATATGGTAATTTCTTATTACCACGTTTA
>NW_010381911.1:0-442 GCF_000414095.1 Morus notabilis
CTTGAGCCGATATCGTTCAAGCCGAACGGTTGAAGGACTCGAACTTAGATTTTTTCCGGTAAGTAAGTCGTGATACCTAATAGTGGCATATTGATTTCATTTCATGATCAGGTGTTACTATCGGGCTCCGTTCGACACTCGACCCATCTAGCGCCGTCGTTCTGCGAGTATCAGGCGAAGGAAGCTGTTGAATGATCCTCATCCTTGATGTAGCTTTTAATTACGGCCAAGGTACGAATTTCTTACGAGGACATTGCTGTGAATCTCAAGGCCGAGATAGAAGGGCTGCTGGGCACATTTTGGGACAAGCGCGCGTTGGACATTATCGACGACCCGCTTTCGACTGACGATTTAGGTGCGCCGCTGGACTCCATTGCAGCGTGTGACGCGTTCGTGGGGATCGATAAGCTAGTCCAGCGCAAACTTCCAGTGGAATTAATCA
>NW_010381912.1:0-442 GCF_000414095.1 Morus notabilis
ATATATGAGTGCAATATAGAATATGAAACCAAGAGGGAAAAATATATATACACATACATATATTTTACGTCCTATGTTTGGTCATGAGCTTCACAACCTTTGTCATTTTTAGAAAATAATTTTTAATCAAATGATGGGATTTGAGCGATTTCTTTCCATTTTTTTCCTAGGGTACTTATAATCATTTCATTTGTTAATTTTATCATTTAGCCATCACATTTTTCAATTATGAAATAAATTCCAAATATCCCTAAATGCATTTACAAATAGGTCCTAAATTTAGTGGTTAAAACACATCCGCCCTATAAACTAATTTCATGGAAATCATTTAACAATTGAAAATAAGAAAAGAGAACAAAAGATTTTACGTTGCTCGATAATTCGCTTATGTCCACAAATCAGGAGAATGATTTTCACTCCACTCACTGATGCTTTACGATGA
>NW_010381913.1:0-442 GCF_000414095.1 Morus notabilis
TATTTTATGATAAGATTGAAGTAAACAATGTAATACATATGCAAAAAAATAATGAGTATGCAAAAAAATAATGTAATACATAATAAGTTAAAATCAGTTACGAAATAATGAGTATGCAAAAAAAATATTAAAAAAAATAAGAGTATGAAGATGATATTTAAAAGTTAACACAAATGATGATACACAGTCAAAAATCAATTTACAGATTGTTGTAAGTTTACTACATATGCATATATATTTATTTACATATATATGTGCGCGTGATTCGTTTAAAAATAACGGTTATATAAATTATTTTTCAAAAAAAGTGAAAAAAGAAAAAAACATACCTCTAACAACAAAAAGATTTTAACTTATTTTATTGTGTTTTTAATTAGTTTTACTATGTTTTGTTTGAATTTGTTTTTTATTTAATTTGGTGTGATTTGATTCTATTTTAACT
>NW_010381914.1:0-442 GCF_000414095.1 Morus notabilis
TATATATATATATAGTTATAAAATCAATGAGCATGAAGAAATTGGAGATAGAAAATACATAAAATGATTGACTAACCTGTACTGATTGAAGTCGGAATTAATGGCGGAAATGGCAGAGGATTTGAGAAGAAGAGGAGCGGGGAAGTCTGGAAAGCCTTCGGCGAGGTTGATGGCGTTGGATTTCTGGGCAAGGTGGGAGAGTTCTTGAATGGGTGAAGGCTTAAAGTGCTTTGCAACTGAGGAGAGTTTTCCCTCCATTGATCTCGACTAGTACGACTCCTGATTTCTTTCTTATCTTTGGACTTCCCAGGCGAGTTTTGTCGTTTGCTTTTATATGTCTCTTCAGGTGAACGCCACTTGCAACTCACGTGAACAACTCTTTATATTTCCTTTTTCTTAATACATACACGGAGAGTTTTTTTTTTTTTTTTTTTTTTTTTTT
>NW_010381915.1:0-442 GCF_000414095.1 Morus notabilis
CCGGGGCTGTCCTGTGGCTGTCCCGGGGCTGGCCAGGGGCTGTCCCGGGGTTGTACCGGGGCTGTCCCGGGGTTGTATCGGGGCTGCCCCGAGGCTGTCCCGGGGCTGACCCGTGCTTGTCCCGGGGCTGTACCGGGGCTGTCCCGGGGCTGTACCGAGGCTGTCCCGGGGCTGTCCCTGAGCTACCCCAGGGCTGACCCGGGCCTGTCCCGGGAGAGTCCCGGGGCTGTACCGGGGCAGTCTCGAGCCGGACTGTACCGGGGCTGCCCTGGGCTTTCCCGGGGCTACCTCGGGGTTGTACCGGGGTTGTCCCGGGGCTGTGCCGGGGCTGACCCGGGGATGTCCGGGGGCTATCCCGGGGCTGCCCTGGGGCTGATCTGGGGCTGTCTCTGGGCTGTACCGGGGCAGTCCTGGGGCTGCCCCGGGGTTGTCCCGGCGCTGT
>NW_010381916.1:0-442 GCF_000414095.1 Morus notabilis
TTTTTCTTTCCGTATCCTCTGGACCAATTTTAGGGCAAAACTTTTTGCCTCTTTTTTGGTTCTTTTTTTTCAGTCTTTCCCTTGCTTCTGTCTTTTTGTATTTCTTATGTTGTTAATTTATCATCTTTTTTAAAGAATTTGTTTTTGCAGGTGCTTTATCTACTTTAGTGGCTTTTCTTCTGCTTTATTTGGCGCCGTGTATCGGTAATATCAGATTTTTTTTCCTTTTCATTTATTGTGCTGATGATCTGGACTTTTTAGGTGGTCCTTTGATTTGTTAGGTTGATGACTTATTCTGATTTTGTTACGGATGTATTAAATAAATCAAAGATTTTTTCTTTTTGTATTTTCTGGAATATGTATTACTGTCATGTTGTATTATCTACAAATTTCAGCAATTTTAGGGGAAAATTGTTCCCCTGTTTTTTTGTCTTTTTTTTTT
>NW_010381917.1:0-442 GCF_000414095.1 Morus notabilis
TATATTTCATTGCTTCCATTACTGTCAGTTTAGGCTTTTTTGGTCATTTTGATCAAAATGAAATGTCACCATTCATTGATTACTTGATATTTCTCATGATTGCATCTCTTCTCTCTGTTTTAAGGCCTCATTTTGAATTATCCTGCTTCTTTTTTCCCTCCTCCTGTCCCTGATTTTACAAAATAGTTTTGCATCTTTTTCTTGCTTTATGCTTTTGCTCCAGGTTTCTGTCCTCCATATTTCATTGCTTCCATTGCTATGAGTTTAACCTTTTTTGGCCATTTTGATCTGGATGAAATTTCGAGCTTCATTGCTTACTTAATGCCTTCATTTTGGCTCATTTTGTTTGCATGTCCTTTTCACTTCATATTTCTTATTATCACACTTTTTCTCTCTGTTTTAAAGCTTCACTTTGAATTATTCTGGTTTTCTCTTTTTTTCC
>NW_010381918.1:0-442 GCF_000414095.1 Morus notabilis
TTTTTTTTTCTATTTTTTTAACCCTGGTTAGGTTCACTTTAACCGGTTAGGTTCACTTTAACCTAACAACCCACTCATTAACCCCCAAGACATAACTAACAACCATAACTGACTCACATATTAGTCACCCCAAATTTGACCCAAATTTGTAATATTAACTCTAGAGAAACAATCCCAACTCATCAAATTTTACCTTTAAAACAATTTAAGTACATGAATTCAAGTAAGCAGTAAATAAGAAAGTAATTTAGATGAGAGTAATTTAATGAATTAAATTTCCGATTAATTTTAGTAAGTGACGGTATTGGATAACTAATATGAAGAAAGTACGTAAGTGATATGTTTATCTTCATGCAGTGACTTTAATAGGGAAAAAATCCATAATAAGATCAACCACATTTAGGGCTTAATTTTTTCACAACTCATACTTTTTTGTTATTTT
>NW_010381919.1:0-442 GCF_000414095.1 Morus notabilis
TTTCAGTCCATAAATAGACCTCTTCAGTTTGCAGACTTTCTGCTCTTGACCTTAAGCTATGAAACCCTCTAGTTGCTGCATGTAAATGGTTTATTCAAGATAGCCATTCAGAAATGATGTCTTAACATCCATTTGTCATATCTCATAGTCTATACATGCTGCAATAGATAAGAGTATCCTGATAAATTTAAGCATAGCTACCGGCGAGAAAAATTTTTCATAGTCAACTCCCTCTTTCTGGGTGTAACCCTTAGCCATAAACATTACTTTATAAGTCTGTACTTGTCCATCTGCTCCTATTTTCCTCCTAAAGATCTATTTGCACCCGATGAGTCTTACTCCTTCAGGTAAATCTTCAAGTTCACAGACCGAGTTGTAATACATCGAATCCATCTCGAGTTTCATGGCTTCTTACCATTTTTCCTTGTCAGAGTCTTCCACT
>NW_010381920.1:0-442 GCF_000414095.1 Morus notabilis
AAAGGAAGTAGGAACATAGGAGTTTTTTGCTAGGTACTGACTAAATAGGATCATCCAATTCCTACAGAAACTATCACTAAAATACCCCTAGAGAGGGATAAGGCTAAGCGGGTGCAAAAAAAGAATTCTTCTTCAAAATCATGAGCTCAAAATATGTAACAATTACAAGCCCCACAGCCATTAACCCGCTCATACATATATTGCTCAAAAAATTTGTCACGGGATAAGTCTCATATTCCGAAACAGACACAAAAATCATATCTTGCTCGCGTTCGGACAGCCAAATAAGGTACTCTTAACAGTAAAAACAGGAAGAAGCAGTTAAGTATGGACCCGTTAAAGACAAGCGCAATGTGGTAATTCTACAGTCTACACCCACTCGCAATGTTGAGGTCTAGTGTTCAAATCCCCATGCCCAAGTTCAAAAGGTGAAAAAAAAAAA
>NW_010381921.1:0-442 GCF_000414095.1 Morus notabilis
TATTATTATTATTATTATTATTATTATGGATCTTCTTATATACGAACAACTAAACACAGTAATGTAATATTCCTGAGAATTTAAAAAAGATTCCTATATGGAACCAAACATAGTAATGTATTATTCCTAAGAATCATATTATCCTCCGTCACTTTTCTGGAAATATGATTCCTACTGATTCTTGCATACCAAACACCCCCTAGTAATTTCTATTTACTTAAGTGCTTTCTGAAAAGATTCATATATTATTAATCTAGCCGAAACAATTGTCTGCATTCTACATTCCTATAGGTTATTTTGTTTAGGAGATTCAATTATTTAAGAAATATTTGCGTATATAAAGTTTCTCTCCACATTAAATTATGCCATATTAAAAAAGTATCTGTCATTTGTTTTGTAATATTAATCATTTGGAGACATCTTATTATTATATGTACGTGTG
>NW_010381922.1:0-442 GCF_000414095.1 Morus notabilis
TGCCCTCTGTTAATGAACGCTCTATTTCTAGATGGAGTCTAACACAAGATAATACGCAAGGATTTTAAGAGAGATAAACGGTAGAAATAAACAAATTTGCAACCAAAAAAAAATCTAAAGAGAATAACCGTGTATAATTTAAAAAAAAAAAAAAAAAAAAAAAACTTGTCACCTAGTGTAGTTTCGATTTTTCTTCTTTCAGCGTAGTTTTTTTAGATCTCTTATTTTTCATCATTTTATAAATCTTAAAACCTTATATGTCATCATTGTGTTACATTTAATCAAAAAATAAATAGTTTGTTAACTGAGGGACAAAAAAGTATGTTACAAAAATATAAGGACAGTTGGATCTGTAACGGTGAATATCAATGTCAAAGTAAGACAAGTGACTATCCTCAGGAACCTTCATCTTGAATAAATGATAAAATTTACAATTTTTTTT
>NW_010381923.1:0-443 GCF_000414095.1 Morus notabilis
TTTTCTTCCAGAATTGGCTGGTAAAAATGGGGTCTCTATCCGAGACGATTGTATGTGGTACTCCATGAAGCTTGATCACCATACCACAGAAGAACTTTGCCACTTTAGAAGCAGTGTAGGTGGTGGGCAAAGCTCCAAAATGTGCATACTTAGTCAATCGGTCGACCACGACTAAAATCGTAGTGTTTCCTCTAGAGTTAGGCAATCCCACGATGAAGTCCATAGCGACATCTTTTCAAACTCTCTCCGGTATTTCTAACGGTTGAAGGAGGCCATAAGGAGTTACGGTGGAATATTTCACCGTTTGACAAGTGACACAATGGCTCACAAACTCTCGCACGTCCCGTCGCATACCCGACCAATAAAAATTGGCACCGAGGTGCAGGTAGGTCCATTCCACCCCTGCATGACCTCCTGTCGGGGTGGCATGAAACTCCTGTAAT
>NW_010381924.1:0-442 GCF_000414095.1 Morus notabilis
AAAAAAAAAAAAAAAGAAGTTACATTCGCACACACTGACATTCTAGACTATGTGAAATTTGTGAGGGTGACTTGGTGCAGTATAAGGTGAGGGTGAAAACCATGGCATTACATTTTTACAATTACTCGTCGTAATCATTATTCATTATGATTAATTATAATAATTACCAAGGTGATATGGGCATTAAAAAAAATCAACACCAAGGTTACAAGTACTATAACAAAAAAGATAAAAGTGATAATTTCTATATTTTCAAAAGCACAACAATTGTTTCTACTTGATTGATCATTTATTGAACGACTCTCGAGTCTCGAAGATATTTCATAATTACAGAAAACTGTCTCAATTTATTGACAAAATATTGTACACAAATAGAGAGCACCATAAACTAGAACAATGTCCTCCTAAGAAATTCGTTGTTCTTGTTTTTTTTTTTTTTTTT
>NW_010381925.1:0-443 GCF_000414095.1 Morus notabilis
TAAATAAACGTTCCCATAAACTTGATAACTATCACTCAATTTAGGAAATATTCCCTGGAAATGTCTTTTGGATTTTTGTTAGATATGAGGAAAATGGTACAGGGTGTCAGAGTTGTTGGATTTTGGGCGCTGATTCTCTGGTTCTTGTCTTACCCTATTATTTGTGATTTGAGTTCTCTTGGGAGATTGTTGCACAAGGGATTTCAAGAGAAATAATCTTTTTTAAATGATGTTTTTTATAAATGGCTGAAGTTTTGTAAAATTATAAAAATGGTTATTTTCATTAATTTAGTGATTAATCATTAATTAATTAGCGGTTAATCACTGATTGACGTAAATTTATCACTGATTAACTCGATTATTATGTATTATTAATTAACATTAGTTAATAAGTAACTAAAATTAATTAGTAATTAATCAATTTTAATCAACAAATTACATGT
>NW_010381926.1:0-443 GCF_000414095.1 Morus notabilis
TATATATATATATATATGTATGTATATTTTATATTAGATTTTTCTTTTGGCAAGATATATTATTAGATGGTTAACTTGTGCGTGCCCTCCTCCCTCTTCTCCTTTAAAATGGTTTTAGGTTACATGTGCAATGTGCATGTTGAGATTTTTTTTTTAAAGAAAAAAAAATTGCTTTCTTAGTTGAGATTTCCAGTTATATTTATTAATTTGTCTTATGTTTTGGACAAGCCACATCCTAGTTGTGATGTACTTAAAACTTTTTTTAAGTATGATTTTGTTTTCCTAATTAATTTTCCATATCCAGGAAAAAAAAGAAAAAATAAAAAGAAAAGAAAAGTAGTCTCATAGTTTGTTTCCTTTCCTTGGTACCTTATACTTATCCCTAGTTTTCTCTTACCCGTGTTTCATACACACACATTCATCATAGATTCATAGGTACATTT
>NW_010381927.1:0-443 GCF_000414095.1 Morus notabilis
CATTTATGTAAGTACACTCTCACCTGCAACATGATTTAAATAATTTGAGAAGTATATGATTTTGATGTTTATGATAATGTTATGACGCTTTTAATAATTCTCGTATGATGATGTTTGGAAGAAAAATGTATATATGTATTTTTATATTTTTAAATGGCGTTGTACACCCCTGATGGTGACCGGTGAGAGGTCATTTATCCGGTGAGCGGATTTATTATCACGGTTGGTATGGAATTTGCTACCCCACGCTTTATGTGGCTAGCACGCTATGATGGTACAACGTCGGGACCAATATATGATGGATTTTAAAGTTAAAACATATTAAAAAATAATTGTTCTTATGATGACGTTTATTATTGGTGAATAAAAATGTTCATTTACGTTTGTGACATTTAGGGCCCGTTTGTTTGCGTTTTCATTTTCGTTTTTCACGGTTTTCAAAG
>NW_010381928.1:0-443 GCF_000414095.1 Morus notabilis
AAAAAAAAAAAAAACGACATCATTTCGGACCTTGAATTTGATTTGCATCATCTCAGAAAAATGAATAACATTAAAACGACATCGTCTCTTTTAGACGAAAATGAATTTAAAAGCTGACAATATTTGCGGGAATAGGTCGTAGTTCTGTTGGTCGCTTAAATGCAAAGGTGGAAAGAGAGAAGTTTTATAAGCGAAATAACTTTTGAAAAACTTTTATTTACAAAATGATTACGAAACGATTAAAAATAATATTTTTTATAAAAAATAACTGCCTAATCGTTCTCTATAAATAAAAATAAAAATTATTTAATCAATTTCATTTTATTAGATAGTCGCCTAAGTTTAGAAAAAGTGAAAGTACGAAACCAACTTAAAAACGACATAATCTTTTGAAAACGACAACACAAGTAGAATTTTTGTAATAAACAAAAAGGGTCCGTTCA
>NW_010381929.1:0-443 GCF_000414095.1 Morus notabilis
AAAAAAAAAAAAGAAGGATATTTCCTTGAATTAATACTTTTTTAACTGAGTTTAATGATTTCAATGAGGAAAAAAAGAAAGGAAAAAAAACCTAATTTTTTAATAGGAGTAAAACGAAGAAATGAACATTTTAAAGAAGCACATTGGAATAACTAAACTATAAAGGAGTTTTTTGAAAAAAAAAAATAATAAGGAAAGAAAAAAACATATTAAAGTAAAAGAATCAGAAATAATAATATTAAAAAAAAAGAAAGAGAGAGAGAAAGGAGTTGATGCGCTGCGAGCAGAGGGTGGTGAAGAGAAAGGGAGTTTATCTATTTTTATGTATGTTAAGATGTTAAGATTAAGATGAAGATATAACATAGAGATTCATCTTTCTCCCCAGTTACGTAAACACATTTAGGCCCCGTTCATTTCACTTAGGGAGAAAGAGATAAATAGAC
>NW_010381930.1:0-443 GCF_000414095.1 Morus notabilis
TTGAACTGACAAATTAAAATGATCCATTTCTCAAAAACAATTTTCTGACCATTTAATCTCCCCAAATTTGATTGAATCCATGGACCAACTCGTCTAACTAGCCAAAATAAAACAAAAGGCTTCGACATTTAAGACCTCAAAAATTGATTCTAGGAGTTCTGATGGACTCTCCAAACTCCATCTCCATGGTAGAGTAGGGATCTTTTCTGGGCGTTGTTTACTTTGTTCTTCAATCACTTCAGTTCTTCCCGCAGCACCTATTATCAGAACAAACAGAGTAAACAGATTAAATAGAAGTAAGGTTTAAGATTAATCTAAGACATTAGATAATCAACTTAAAATCAAGCATTGAACGACACTAATAAAAGATGTGATCCTGATATTCTGTCTCATGCACGTAGCTACACTAAAGAATGCCTTCTAGTTCATGATTTATTTAAATC
>NW_010381931.1:0-443 GCF_000414095.1 Morus notabilis
GCTCAAGGTGAAATTCGGGCTCGGGCAGGCGGCCTGAATTTTTCGGGCGAGTCGGGCTCGAGCTCGGGCAAAAACTCAATTTTTTTCGGTGGTCGCGGACGGCCCGTCTAAAGTTCCAGCACTAGTATTGTATCAATCCCTTCAAGAATTCTAGCAAAAAAAAAAAAAGATAAAAATTATTTTAATACCATGTATTATACCGAAATATACTCTTAATTTTTAGTGTTTTTGAGAATATTAAAGCGGTATCTTGATTTTTAAAAAAATATCTTCTTAGTACCATCCTATTTAATTAACCAAAAACTAATAAATCTAAAAAAATCATTAACTTTTTTATTTTGTTGTTTTTTTAAAAAAATATTTTAATGTTTTAAAATAATTTAGATTTTTTTTAAAAAAATATTAATTTATATTTAATTAATAAGAAGGATAGTTTGGACATA
>NW_010381932.1:0-443 GCF_000414095.1 Morus notabilis
AGGAGTACTTAAAAGGTTTACTTTATCCATATTAAAGCATTTTAAGACCTTTTTAGTATAGTTTGATTGATGCATAAGTATTCTACTTTGAAGATGTTCAACTGTAAACCAAGAAAATATTTCATTTTTTCAAGATCTTTCATTTAAAATTCATCTTTTAAGTATATCACAACTTCTTGAATTTCTTTATGAGTTTCAATGATGTTCAAATCATCGACATAGACAACGATTATAACAAAACCAAATGGTGTTCTCTAAATAAAAACAGATGGGCATATGGGATTATTGACATATCCTTCTTTTGTCAAATATTCACTTAAGCCATTATACCACATGCGTCCATATTACTTCAACCCATATAATGATCTTTGTAACTTAATCGAACATATATATTTAGGTTTTGAATGTGCTTCAAGCATCTTAAATCCATCAAGAATTTTCAT
>NW_010381933.1:0-443 GCF_000414095.1 Morus notabilis
AAATTCAACTCAAAAACTACACTCAAATCACACTCTAAAAGAACATGCCTTAAGTACAGTGAGATTTTGATATCTGAATTTTTAAAAATATATATTCTACATATTAAAGTGGGAAACTATTTGGGAGTATATCTTTTTAGGACTTTTTAGAAAAGTCCCATTTAAAAGGAAATTAAGAAAGAATTTTTAAGACCCAACCAATTGTGGTTAGTGGATCTCTTGCCTGTTCTCACATTCTCCCACTTATGAGTTATAACCCACTACTCCCCCTTTTTCCTTTAATCTGACCTATTATAGGACTCCATTTTGTCTGTGGGTCACAACTAGTTTGGTTGGATGATAAAGCAACCAAAGATCTTTCGAGCTGTATCCTTCTATCAATCTTGTCGTTTATTTCTCTATAAGTAATTAATGCCTAATTTATTTTATCATTTAAGTTTTCA
>NW_010381934.1:0-443 GCF_000414095.1 Morus notabilis
AACCCGCTGATGGCCTAGATATCAGGATATGGAGATCGTATACTTGGGGGTAGGACCCGAAACCCATATGGGCCACTACGTTGGTGTTTGACCTTGCATTGGTCATAAGTAATTTCATAAAATTTCTTGCTGGTTCTGAAATCTGGAATTTAAGTTTATTTACCTTTTAGTAAAAAGGTTGTTTGGTTCCCAATGATTCTTTCAGGCCTGTAATTTCATTATTTATTATATCCTACTGGGCCTTTCGCTCACTTTTTCTCTATTTTAATGTTTTAAACCCCCTTCCAGAGTTAGCGGTTTAGATTCACAACATGGCGAGTGGATACCAATATATTAAAGGCACGAGATTCGAAGTGGTTAGTTTATTTTGAATTCGTAGTTTTTAATTCTGAGTTGTACTGTATCTCTATATATATTGATCGACATTGTCTAAGAGTTGTATT
>NW_010381935.1:0-443 GCF_000414095.1 Morus notabilis
ACTTTGACTGTCACATGTTGAAAGATTCTTCACGTTATTGTTTCACTTTCAATCAAGAAATGGTTAATTTTGTCTAATAAAAGATCACTAAATTATTTTGGTTGATCTTTAGAAATACTCCTATGTTAAAAGTTTTAAAAAATTTAATCACAAAACTAAAAAACATATATATTGAAATTAATTTATTTGTTAAATAAATAGAAAAAGTTGTGCCAAAATATAGTTCCTGAACTAAAAAAAAATATCAAAAATGATTTTTTTGCTACATATATTTTATTTTATTTTTTTATCTATTTATTACATATGTAATTTTTATTTATTTTTTTGAGTGATTATATTTGGCCGACCATATTAATAATATTATAAATATATTATAAAAAAATTTAATATCTAACAAAACAAAACATTGAAAGTTTAGAATTCAACCAAGAAGACAACACTTG
>NW_010381936.1:0-444 GCF_000414095.1 Morus notabilis
CGGAGAAACTCCCGGTTAACAGTTAATGTTATATAATATAACAGTTTATGAGTCTGTTTGGGATAGTTTGTGCTTGTGCTTTTAAGTAGTAGAAGAAAATAAGCATAAGTTGGAGCTTTTTAATTAGTGTTTGGATAGTACTTGAAAAAGTGATTTTATATCTAAGAAGAGCTTTTAAATTTATGTGGGTAAAAATATCAAAAACACTTCTTGCTATAAAAAGTAATGTAATCAAAAGATATATATAATATATTTAATTTGTTATTTACAGATAAAAAGTTAAAAATGTAAATGAAAAATATTTTTATAAGCACTTTTCTCATAAATATCAACGATATAACTTGTTCTAAAAGTACTTAAAAAAACTAAAAACACTTTAAGGTGGGTCATCCAAACATATTTAGGCCTCGTTCGTTTCGCTGATTCGAGTTTAAAATTCGAGTT
>NW_010381937.1:0-443 GCF_000414095.1 Morus notabilis
TCATACAAAAAATAAAAACGTTTTGGAACCAATTCCAAACGCACCCTATGTGATTTTATGTGAAAATTTTTTACAAAAAATTAAATGTGATTATTTTTAAAAATTTTTATTATAATAAAACTTAAATTTTAAATTTAAATTGGTAAAATAAATAATATCTAAATAAAACACCTAAGCACCATTGTCACAAACTCCGGTGATGATATGATTGACAAAAAAAAAAAGAAAAAAAACCACCTGAAAAAAGTAGAGACAGACAACGATATTAAAACGCCGTATGACCAACGATGTGGAACCGCACATGCCACTACCATTGTCGTTGGAAGACAACACCGCCCACCATAGCATTCCCACACCTGTGCGGATCAAAATTCTAAAAAATATTTGATTGCTGAGCATCAAAGTTGTCGAGAATGGTAACAGTTTTTACATATTTAAAAAAA
>NW_010381938.1:0-444 GCF_000414095.1 Morus notabilis
CACAAGTGGACTAAAAATGTGTGTTCCACTGTAAAAGTTCTCTTAAAAAATGCTTGGTGAATAAATTATCAAGCTAAAAGATTATACTAAAACTACCAACTCGAAAAGTGCACTAGAAACAAGATAAGCACTCCAATATATGTGCATATTTCTAGAGAAAATCTTTGTCCTAAGATGGTAGTAGGGTTTATGCTACTTATAAGAATCATTGCAATGTAAATAACATTCTACATATATATATATATATATATTATACATATTATATGAAAAAGAAAACAGAGTAAAGACATAATATGCTAGCTTGTCATTCTAACAAACGTGGGCCAGCAATACACATGGCTTGTTGTATTCCCCCATCGTCTTTGATGATGCGTCCTTCCAAAGACCCACCAAAACAAATATATATATATATATATATATATTAAAAAAAGGAAAAAAAAAAAA
>NW_010381939.1:0-444 GCF_000414095.1 Morus notabilis
GATTTCACTTTTTTATTATACTCAAAACAATTTCTTAAAAAACTAACTAAACGTAATTTCAGAATCGATCCCAAAATGATTATTAAAACATTCTCATTTTTAATTTTTATTGAAAATAAAATTATTTTGAAACTAATTTTAAACGCACCCAACGTGTGTTCATTTGCATAATTTAAATTATGACTTAAGTCATATTATTATAGTCTTTTTTTCATATTAATTAAATTCAAATCACTAAAATTCGATAAGGATAATTAGCTTCAAGTGGCTTTTTTATCTTACGGCATTGCCCATAAAGACTTTCAATTCTGAATAAAATTACTTATGAGGTCTATATATTTTTGAACGTTAAAACAATACAGAAAAACATAAAAATTTGATTAAAATATGACTATTTGATAAAGTATCTAATATTTTTTCAATTTTTAGTGTGAATATGAATTT
>NW_010381940.1:0-444 GCF_000414095.1 Morus notabilis
TTTTTTTTTTTTTTGCCTTCTTTTTTCCTTTCAGATCTGTGTTTTTCCTCTGATTTGAGCTGTTTTGTTTTATGTTTGAAATAAGTTTGTTCTATTTCTGTTGTTTCATAAACTAATTGCTGCACGAGTTTTTAATAATTTGATTTAATCCATTGTTTTTCGTGGGTTTTCTTTTCGTGAGTTAATCCAGTGGATTATTCGTAATCTAGTAGATTACTACGGAGACACTAACAAATTGACCGAAAAGTAATTGATTATTTGATTTTAACTACTTTTAATTGACTAAAATATGTTATTCCATTATAAAAAGAAAAATGAAAAATGAAAAGTGAAAACAGTATTATTAGTTCATTAGTCTCTTTTGCTCAGCTGACACCAACAAATTGTAGTCAAATATGAGTGTTGATGAGGCGCACTGCCTCTGCCATAGCCAAGAACCACGAG
>NW_010381941.1:0-444 GCF_000414095.1 Morus notabilis
TATTACATCTCGTACTTCTAGGACACTATTCCCAACAATTTTGACTTTTCTTTGCAAAAAGGACCCTAGAAAATGTTAAAACTGCACTTAGGTTCCTCCTTTCTTTTTAGGTCCGGTTTTTAATGGAAAAAATGCAAGAAAAATGTCCATTTTCATGCATGATGTTAAAAATTTGGATTATTCAGCCCATTCACAGCTGTAACAGGCTGTAGATTTGACAGGCTATAGAGGCCTCTAGCTGTCATCTTTCCTTATTTAGTTAATTTAGGAAATCAGGAAATATATCATGATATTTCCTGACTACGTTAGACTAGAAATTAGCCTTTATTTTCCCTGATAATAAGGATGTAGATCAGGCCACACTCTTGTATATAAGTGCAGCTTTTTACCATTCTAGATCAATGAAAAGTATTATAATTTTTCATTCATTTCTTTATGGTATCA
>NW_010381942.1:0-444 GCF_000414095.1 Morus notabilis
TTTTTTTTTTCTTCCTTTTTTCAATATCCTCCATCACTATCAATTTCTTTTCATGCGTAATATCCCGTAGAAACTGGACCTAACTTCACCAGTATCGTTCACAAGTCATACTCTAATTACATGGCCGATCAGTTTTTCCATTTTAAATAATCAATTTGCCATCTTAAATGATGTCGCAATAACAATTGATCTAATGTTGAATTCACATTATAAGTTGATTTATGATGCTTCAATGCCGTATATAATTCAATGCGTTCTGCTGTGTATATTAGTCGAAATAATCGTGTAAAGACTGCGTTTTTTTATACCGTTATGTGTTGATAAGGTTAACGAGAAACTGCATTTCTTATTACGAGAATTCTACGGCACCATATGAAAAACTACCTAAATATTTTTAAACTGTAAAATTCATATCAACTTCCGCCGGCAATCCGTTTTTTTTTT
>NW_010381943.1:0-444 GCF_000414095.1 Morus notabilis
ACACATCTCGGTAAAATGATAGAGAAATCATCACCAAGATAAAAAAAATTTACGATGGGCAGGCAGGTGAAAATTGTCAATCGAGAATAGATTTCTTGCAGAAACAACTGCAAAAATCGAGCTGTTAATTTCAATTGGACTAAACGGACTAACTCAAAGAATAGCTCTTTGGGACCGACCTAAGCCGAGGGCAAGAGATTTAGGCCCAAAAATCTAACCAGACAAGGTCAGGCAAGCTCGACTAAGATTTTTTTCATTTTTTTATTTTTCCTTTATAAAAAGAGATATTTAGAGAACCTCGCAGATTTTAAGAGTAGATTGACATTTACTAGTGTACCTAAAACTGTTTCATTTTATGCTATGCGGCATAATAAACTTTAGAGTAATAAGTCTAAAATACCCCCGCGTAAATTAAGATTTTTTTTTTCCTCTTTTATCTCTCTC